>NC_034409.1:22842536-23075627 GCF_002078875.1 Numida meleagris | reverse complement strand
TTTCTTTTCTTTTCTTTTCTTTTCTTTTCTTTTCTTTTCTTTTCTTTTCTTTTCTTTTCTTTTCTTTTCTTTTCTTTTCTTTTCTTTTCTTTCTCTCAAGATTGAAGGACTTGGATACCAGCTAAACAGCTGTCTGTCTTCTTATTCATATTCTGCAGGGAAATTCAGCCTTGCTGTATCTCCTTTGACTTAGTAAGCATGACTCAATATAAGGAAGCTAGCTCATAAAGTGCTCTGTATCCGAGGCAAAATACTGCTTATGTTGAAAGTTTATTTCCTGTTCAAGCACCACTAAGTTGCAATGATATATAGTCTTAAAATAAATGCTAGTATGAATATTAAATACCTACTTAGCATTCTTACAAGGAGTATCCTATCACCCACAAATAAATCTCATTTTGATAAATTTCAGGGCAAATAACATTTTAAATATTGCTGTGTAAGTACTACTTTTTACAACTGCAATTAATTAACTTTATTCAAATTTCAAGCCTTTTTTTCTAACAGTTGAGACTGAAGCCAACTGAAATCAATGTAAATATATCCATTAACTTAAAACTGAACATTTAGTCCACCCTACCTTATAGTCATGGACAGTTTTTATCACATTAGAAATGTAGCATGTTTCTACAAAAATTAAATGTGTGGATTCTAGCAGTGATGGCATAGGTAACAGAAGTAAAGAAATACAATGTAAATATTCATTCTACTTTTTATGTAAAATTATTAAAAGATTGTAAAAACTAAGATATTTTGGCAATTAAGTGAGGAATCACTTCTCATTACTTGATGCTAAAAGAAAAATTACAAACACATTAGCTTGATTCTACAAAGCTGATCATCAGTGAAAATTAATGTTGACATTTTATTGTCTTGAAACTTCTTATTTAATATCTCACAAAAATGAATGGCTCAGTTTACATTTTCCATAGCTATTGTTTCAGCCTATGGTAGTACCAGATTCAAATTAATGTCTCCAATTGTAGTTTTTTCTACATGACCAAGGGTGTAGAAATTTTTTTTTTAAATTATGGTGGTGTGAAAATGGAAAGTAATTTCGTAGTGCCTTTCGAGATACATCCAACAAAACTTCTTCCTAGATATGATATTGTTCAATGTTTTCATTAATATATTGGATAACAGAAGAAAACAAATTAGGATTAGCAAATTAGGATTAGCAAATTCATGGAGGGCATCATACTGAGACTTGCAAGAGTTATGGGAACATTATCAGAATTTGAAGTGAACCTGAATGAAAGAAATGGTCAGAAGTCAGTCAAGTAGTATTTGTCAATACAAGGGTAACAACAAGCACAAAATACTTGAACTGGAAAGGAAAATCAAACATATAGATGCAAAATGGGGACTGCCTGGTAAGGTGGCTAAATGGCAGTTAGCTGTAATTGAATCAGAATTAACAATATGCTGCTGTTGCAAAAAAGACAATCCCATTCTGAGGTGAATTAACGAGAATGTTGCATAAGGCATGGGAGGCAATTATTCTGCTCTACTTGTCACTAGGGAGGTCTCAGCTGTACTTCTGTACTCATTCTGGAGCTGCACACTTGTAGAAAATATGGTGACAAATTGAGAAAAGGCCCAGAGAAAAAGTGACAATAATGACAGGGACCTCAGAAAACCTTAAATCCTCGGGAAAAAAAAAAATTAAGGAACAAAGTTTGCTTAGAAAAAGGAGTATCAATAATAGTCTTCACATATTTAAAAGTTGTTATTAAGTGATGGGATGTTCTCCGTGCCACTAATGTGGTAGGGATGAAACAGTTTGATTTTCAGAATAGAAGTTTTATGTGCAATGTTAGGAAAAACTGACTGTGAGAACACTGAAGCCCAGGCACAAGTTGCTTAGGAAGACTGTGGAAGCCCTCTCATTAAAACTTTTTAAAAAATGGGGAGATAAGCATTTGTGAGGGACTGTCTGGTCATACGTGATAAAGGAAAGAGCCCAGATGAACCTGACTCATCTGTGATGTTTTGGAAGTATCCAGACAAACATGTTTTTAATAGGAAGAACCAGAAAAATGTGTAACTTCTCTCTTCTCAAAAAAATTGGCAGTCTTTGCTTTGAAAGGCCTAGTGTGGGTGGCAACCCTGCCCATGGCAGGGGGATGGAACTAGGTAATCTGTAAGGTCCCCTTCAACCCAAGACATTCTGTGATTCTGTGTCCTCATTTAGATCTGGAACCTGGAAGGATGAGGTAGTTTTATTTCATCAAGTCACCTTCTGTCTAGGTCAGGTGTTTCTTGGCAAGTTGTTATCACCAGACCTAGACATAAAAAAGTGTTGGATTAACTTAATGCTATATGAATTATTTTGAATGGAAATGCAGAGGGACCTGGTGCAGCAGTAACTTCTTTGTGAGAGCAATAACTTCATTAACCACTCAGACATGTTTCCAGAGCTTGTCTGATTTGCAATACAATTCAAATTTGACAAGGAAGATTTCTTGTAACAATGTGTTCATAATTCTTTGTGTGTTTTATCAATTACTTACTCCTCCTAAGATTCTAAATCCCATTTTGAAGACTAAACTCATTTGCTTTGCATGGAAATTAAAACATTTTTTGTTCTTCTTTGGATATTTATTGTAGACAATTTGAGATTAAATTGATTTCATTTTCTGTCCCTCTGACTACTGCAAGACTTGAGTTGTGCATGCTCATTACTTCTGTCTGAAAGAAAAGCTCTCTGAAAGATACAGCTGAAGGCTGACAGTGCTTTCTTCCTCATGCTACTGAGTATCTCAAACCTAATGGGTTTCTGTTGGAGCAGCCTGAGAGCTGTGTATTCTGCATTTGTATTGCTTTTAGCTTCCTCTGTGTTTTTAGGCACAGTGTGGACTAGCGCTGCCTGCCACTTCCTCAAACTTTGTGCAGTCCCAGTGTAGCATCGCAGCCATGCTGCATCACCTCTTCATCCGACTAATGGCTTCAAGTAGATGCCCTTTATTTGTCCTAGCTTTCTTAGAAAGCATTCACTGCTTCCTTTAAGTCACACAATGCATCACTAAGGCTTATGCCTTTGTCCCTGGTGAATCAGTTTCCTTCATGTCACACTTTTTTGCTTTCTGCTTAGCTAATGAGTTCCTTGCAATATTCCCAGAGGTGGCTTCACTGTGGTTTGTGATGAATTTGTGTCCCTGGGAGGACAATGTTAAGTTTTCTTTGTGTGTCATAGTGATACTGTACAATGAAGCAGGAATACATGCCTAAAGGTTGAAGTGCAAACAAAATCCACACAGTGATTGCTGATTTATTAAAAAAAAAAGTTGTAATCACTTTTTAAATGTCAGAGGTGCACTTGCATGTCATCATCACCCTTTTGTATGTACTCTTCAAAACACAAGCCACTTTCTGTTTGCTGAGCAGCCCATAGCAATCACATAATTTTGTAAGTTTTGTGCACGCTTTTGTAATAAATCAGCACATTATGGAAGTACACTTAAGTAGAAGCTCCTTCAATCTAAGTCAAAATAATACAGCCATTTAGGACCTGATTCTAACTAAGCAGTCCGCTGAGGTTGCTGGGAACTGAGCATACTACAATTTAGGGGCTTATGCACTTGGCTGAATGACAGACAGAGATGTAGTCGGAAAAAAAAGTCTCAGACACTTCCCAAATATCTTTGTTCTTCCCTCTAACATCTTTCTATAACCCAAGAAATGGTTATTCTAGTTGTCAGAAATCACTGGCTTTTGTCTAGAAGCAGAGTGCATGCTGTCACGTATGAGGAGCAGAGCTGTCAGCGTCTGCATAAGGGCATCATATCCATCACGATCGAGTATCTCTTGGTTTTTATGATTTTCAAAGGAAGCATCCACTGCTATTAATTAATTAAAGTAAAATAAAACAATCAAGCAATACTTTTCCACTTAAACACCCTTTTTTTACCTATCTGCATCTTCATCTGACATTCCAGGCTCCAAAGTTGTAAGCTCCTACATGAACAGTAACTACTCAATCCAGCCTCCTACAGCTCCTTTCCTCTTCCTGCAATTTGCAGTATGCTGCAATTTTTCTGTAAATTATCACAGCTCACTGAAGTTGAGGTTCCAGATACAGCATCCCTGCCTCTCGGATTAGATTATCTCAGAGTAAATGAAGGGAAAACAAAACAAAACAACAACAACAACAAAAAACAGGCCTAGAAGCATAGACCAGACTACTTCAGGCTGTTCCCTTGCTCTCCTCCTCCACTGTTATAGCCAGTAGATGAAAGCCAGGTTTCTCGTCACCTTGGGAGCTGAGGTCTCTTGCTGCCCAGGGGGCACAGCAGCCAGAGCCATTTCAGAAATGATGATCAATTCTTTCTTTGTCTGGTTACACCTTTTCCTTATATACTGGCATAATTTCTTCAGGATGAATAAAGCTATGAATTCAAGTCACTGCTTCCTCAACCCATGCTCTGATCTCTGGTGCAGAAACGGAGTGGTCTGTTATCTGTAACTATTGCCATTAGGAGAGAATTAATTTAACTGGACGGATTGGGCTGCCCTCTGGAAAGTGCTCACCTTCAGTGTGGCCACTGAAGAGAGCAAGGCAGTGAGTTTATGGATGCTGGATCTCCCCCAGCCAGTCTTTTTGCCTTCAGCTGTGTGGCATATTTCACCAGATGCATTAGATGCATTGGATTAAGCCTGTACACTGCTCCAGAGAGATGGCCAAAAACTTCAGTGCATTTCCCTTCTCAGTTTCCTCTCTTTGAGTAACAAAGAGAGGAGGAAGATATCCTTTAAAAAAAGGCGATGTGATTGTCAGAGCTCAGAGGGTAGCAAATGTAATCCCTCAAACATCCCCTTTTGTCATCCCCTTTCTTGAAAATCACTGACCAGATTTTAAGTTGGCAGAAAGAGTCCTTTAAAGTCTATGCAGGGCAGGAAAACTGGAATATAAAAGCCAAAATATTTAACATAAATGTAACCTATGCAATCTTGGAATGGCTGAAATATTTCTTAAATTTATTTATAAATCCACTCTTATTTTTCATCCTCTGTTTCAATAAAGTTTGTTTTTACATTCCCCAACTCAAGTGGTGGGCAGTGCAGAGTTATTAGTAAAATATTAATTCTGTCATCTCACAGGACATATTGTTTATACAATCACAGACGCAGATTATGTCTCAGATCAGTGGAGCATTTTTTTTTAAAATCTCTTTCTAGAGCTGCAGTTGGAGTATGATTACAGTTGTCCACAATAGTTATATCATACAGCAAATTAGGAAATATATGTCAGGACCCATTATGCTAATAGAGGTCTTGCAAGATTCTTAACAATGTAAGTAGATGCCAGACTTGCAAACTGATGACCCTCTTTGAAACAATACCCCAGAAGAGAAGAGAGAACAAAAATACTGTTGACTTGTGCATGGCTGTCAAGTTAATGCTTTACAGGAATCCGCAGCACTAATCGCATTTCTTGAGTGCAAGTTCTTCCTTTCTTTGGCTCCCTCATGAGGTATCCCTTAAGCGCTCATTAGACCAGCACAGCTGAAAATCGGTAGATTTGTTTTCAGTGTCAGCTACCATTTTGGTCCTGGCCAGATACAAAAGAGACGACACTACATTGGTGATGTCACTTGGTTTCCTGCAATTTTTGTAAATAAATACTTTGTTTGCAAAGCCCATTAAAACAAAGTAGGATCATATATATTTATGCTCCAGCAAACACCCAGTTGGTAAAGGGGTGGGGACTGTGAAGCTGTGTAAGGCAGGGAATGGAAATTTTCTGTCCTAACTGGCCATTTAAGTAGCACATCTGGAGAAATGTAGCTGCCAAATTTTTAGCAATCATCAGCAGAAGCAGCATCAACAAGGGAACCATTGTGGTATGTGTAGTGGCAATATTTATTTTATGCTACAAAGAGTTTGTCCCAATACCAAATTAAATTACATATCAAATTAAAGACAAGATCATGCTTTACAGTCTTTCAATGGGTTCTAGTTATTATAGAACAGGGACTCATCATACCTGCTCTGAAGGGGTGAGTTTATGCAGATACACAGCTGCAGTCAAGTCAAATGACACGGAAATGCAGAATGTGCAAGGGCAGGGAGTAAAGCTCCCTTAGTTCCTCCTTCAGTCACAGAAGCTCTGCGCCTGCAAGCTGAGGATTATCTGAATAGTGATCAAATGTTCTGAGGAAATGTGTTTTAATTAAATTCTGCTCAGCTAAGAAGGAAGACAAGGAGACAATTGTCAACAAAATCCCTCTGTGATGGGAGACTGAATGCTAGTCCCTCACAGTGTCTCTCAGTGTTTTACTTCGGCAGGAAGGCAGTAATAGTACAAGTTAGCAGTGCAGGGTCTGGCAAATGCAATGCTCTTCAGGATCTGCTTGCTGACATTGGCAGCGTGGTCATGAAAGATAGATTTCCAACCTGTAGAGTACTGTAGACGTCTCATCCCCAGTTTCTGTGTATACTATAAATGAGACAGAGAGAGGCGGGGGGGTGAGGATGCACATGCAGATGACATGTAATGTAAAGTTCTAAACTGTGGTATACCTTATGCAGCTCTGGTCAAGAGATCATATCCCTGATTTGGCTTCACAAGTTCATATTGCTTTTTCTTAACAAATTCCAGCATCAAAGGAAAAGGTAATGTTGCTATTGCTTTTTACATATTCGTTCCTATTACAGCAACATCTTCATCATCTTCATTACAGTGTATTGGAGTATTACTGTCCCTGTACATCAGTGATCTAGACGATGGGCCAGAATGTATCCTCAGGAATTTTACTGATGATTTAAAATGGGGAGGAGTGCCGAGAGACTTTGGCAGGATATAGAAGTGGACTGATGAGAATCTCATGCAGTTCAAAAAGGAGAAGTGCAGTGTCCTGCACTTGGGGAGAAACAACTGCAGGCACCAGGACATGCTGGAAACTGACCAGCTGGAAGGCAGCTTGGCAGAAAAGGACCTGGTTGGCTTGGTGGACACCAAATTGAATGTGAGTCTGCAATAGTCTGTTGGTGCTAAGAAAGCTAATGATATTCTTGGCTGCATTAGGCAAAGTATCACCAGTAGGTCAAGAGAGGTGATCCTTTCACTCTACTCAGCTTTGGTAAGGTCTCACCTGGACTGCTGGCTCTGGTTCTGGGCTCCTCAGTACAGGAGTTGTGGACTTACTGAAAGAGTCCACGGGAGGGCCACCAAGGTGATCAAGAAACTGGAGCATCTCATTTGAGGAGAGGCTGAGAGTTGGAACTGTTCAGCCTGGAGAAGGCTTGGGGCATCTCATCAATGTCCATAAGTACCTGAAGGGAGAGTGCAAAGAGAACAGAGTCAGGCTCATTCCAGTGGTGTCCAGTGCCAGAACAGGAGGCAGTGGACATTAGACTGGAAATCAAGAGGCTCTATCTGAGCATCAGGAAGCAATTCATTACTGAGCACTGGCTCAAGGTACCCAGAGAGACTGTGGAGTCTCCTTCCTTGGAGATCTTCAAAAGCCACCTGGTCATAGTCCTGGGTAGCCTGCTCTGAGTGCTTATGCAGTGGGTTTGGACCAGATGGCCTCCAGAGGTCCATTCCTACATTAGCCATTCTGTGGTACTGCAGTTCTGAGCAAGAGCATCAGAAGAAAAGACAAAATATCATTACTAAACCAGAAAAGGAAAAACAAAAGCTAGGCAAGCTGAGAGATGACAAGGGTTGGGAGGAGTCTCAATACAAGTCTTTATGGCCAATCTCTACAGAATAAAAACTTCAAGGACACCCATCAGTCAACGAATTGTTTATCAGAACTACAAAGTGACAGGATATTAGCAAAAATAAAGAGATAATACAGAAAGAAACATAATTTTCAGCAGATCTCCTGTGACTCATAGTCACAATCTGGCAGTATTTTCTGTGAAGTTAAAAACATCTTTACTTTACAGGAACAATTCCATGGAAACTCTACTAACTGAAGTTTCTAGATTTGATGTTTCCCCATAGGGAAGTACACTGTACTGGAAACATGAGATTCTTGGTATTATTCAAAGATAAAACTGATTCCGATGAAGGGAAAGGTTGTTGCTGCCTATAGCCAAGAGAAATTATTAAAAAAGGGTTCACAGTTGCGTATGTAAAAAGCTGTCTCTGCATTTTCTCAGGAACTTTCATTTACGTAGTGTTTTTGCCTTGCTTTCCCACTCCTGAGCTCCAACCTTTTTCTAACTTAATATATTATTCCCTATCTTAGAACTGATGGGGAATCATCATATAATTCACCTACAGGATTTTTTGATCAGCCCCTTCATTTTGAAATCTCTGTGTAAATGTCACGCAAGTCATTCATGAGTGAGACTAATCCTCTCATATTTTGAAAATTATACTGGGGAATATAAACTCTAGATCTCAGCAGCAGAGTAAGCTTTAGTATGCTTGTGCTCATCTGTGAAGATATTCCGCAGCTAGAAGCTCAGGCCATGTATCTCTTCTTTAACCATCATAATATTTTGCCCAACTTTCCATCTTAATTGTAATTAAGTCCTTCAGTATTAATCCACAACTACCTTAGTTGTGAGTAGTTGTAACTAGTTAGGGAGAAATCATGCCCACATCCTTGAAGACTGTGAGTACTGGGAGACTGTAGGACATAAACAGTGGTGTAGGGTGCACGTGGAGAGCACAAAGGGTATTCTTCTTGGAAACAAACAAAAAAAGGTTTTGAAACAGTAAGTGGCTGGTTTAGATATTGTATAATCTAGGTGAGGTTTTCTTCTTTGTTTTTCCTGATTATTATTTTTTACATAAAATCTGAGATTCTTGCCTAAGAGTATAGAAATTAGAAATCATCTTTCGATACAGAGTTAGACAAATAGCCATGTAACTGCCAGGAATCTCATAATGCATGCAGTGCTGTTTGATGCTAAGTGCTATATAGCAAACACTACTCACTGTGCTAGCATAGCAAACACAAAACAACTAGAAATGTATTATGCATAATTATTGTAACAAGTACTTTCTCTAGTTGCTTTAATAGTAGTGGACTTCGTTTCGAGACAGAAATATGATATTCTTATGAATAGTTCAGTAACATATAAGCTGTTTTATAGCCACCCATGCATTCTGACGTGAATAGCTCGCTACAAACATGGACATGGCTGTGGGACTGGAGCCTAATTCAAATGGGAACCAGAAGACCAGATAAATACTTTAGAAGAATTATAATTAGGCTATGATTTAAGGCTTGTGTGACTCTGTGGAAGATATGTGTGGAATAATCTGATCTGTAAATCTGAAATGTGGTAGGTATCTTGCAGTGAATTGGCTGCGTTGACTCCTCAAGTGCGCAATTTCTAACATGTCCCGTGTGCGAAGGTGCTGACTGCAGAGGGATCAGAGGAAGGAGGGCATCTAACTGATATTTTCTAAAACCCACTGTCTGGATCTAGGTGCTGGGTTGTTGTATTAAAATTGACAATCTGTGTTCTTGAATGGAGGCAGGTGTGATTTCAGGGCTTTACTTCCATCTCAGTGCTGTTGACTACGCAGTCAGAAGGTCATGCCAGTTGGGTATGTGCCTTGGGAGATCATGGCCAGGGATGAGCTGATTGTGAATCCAGAATGCCCTCTGATGATGGTTACTCAAACTGACAGTACCTCAGCGCACAGCGCACAGTAGAAATCAGGTATAGGGAATTTTTGGGAAAATCTGGGAACCTATGAACTCTAATGGGAATTGGTGTCTAGAGCCTGATTATCGACATTTTAGTTAGCTGCACAGTAGGTCTGTACTGTGGAGGTTTTGTCCCAGCAGCTTACAGATCTGCTTTGATAGCTGATAATTTTCTGCTAGAAATCTATGTGCCACTGTTTTACTTACGGCTGTCCAGCTCCTAGCTATCTGAACAGAGAAGATACTTGTCAGAAAATTTTTACTCTGAGTAAGTCAGTAATTAAAAGTGTATTGTCTAAGATAATGAAATAGCATTCATATTCAAGAAAATATGTTTAGGATAGCATGCATTATTCTTGAACATAAAACTGATGCTTTCCATCACGAGGGAAAAGGAAAAAAGAGGAAGCAGTAGATAAAATTTCACAGAGTGAAACTAAATCTTTGTCTCTAGAAGCCTTCCGCAAATCTAGAACTGTCAAGATTCTTGAGTACTTGGGATCACTTGGTACTAAAAGCACTTGTGTGCACCCAGTCCTCCCCTGGGACTTGATGATTACCTTTACACGACCCATAATGTTAACTCTGCAGCTGAAAGTAGTTTCTCCTCTGCGCTGGGAGAGGTCTGATAGTTAGGCGATGTTAATGTGTCAGGAATACCATGTGTTTCTTGTGTTCCTACCATAGAAGCTTCCCACTTAAAGTAGATAAATAAACCAAGAAGCCAAGAAGCATGCCTTTAATTTGGCCAGTCGTGGTACAGAATGCAAGATCTCTTTCTCCTTGAATGTCTCACTTAGTGGAAAGTAGTAAAGACTGTGCTGGCAGGTGATAAAAAGAACCCTACATTTGATCTTTGGGTAACAATGTGAAGAAAGAAAGTAACAAGCTCTTCTGATCCTCTTCTATTTTATTATGTGTAGAAATGAAAGGAAAATAGTTCTTTCCTCACAGAGAAAAAAGAAAATGATGGCACGAATCTTCATGAAAGTTGATCATTCTGTGTATTAGCCATAGAAAAAAAATGAAGTACTAAGCCATTAAAGAGCTTAGTGAATTTAAAGGAATGTTGATAAGAAAACTGAAATCTTCATTGTGAACTTTTAGCTCAGAGACAGCAGGTTAAGCTTCAGTTTCTATTTGTTTCACAATACAAGCTGTGCAGTGAATTAACTCTTCCTTTCAGAAGTTCTATCTCCACCAGACTCACAGAGGAATGAGAACTTAAGCATGTGCCTCTGTAACAGTTAGTGCTGCTTCCTTCCCTGTGGCACACATAGTTTCCAGAGTAGGATAGAATGGAAAAGCTGTGAGAATAAATGCTATTAACGGACAGTGAGTTCCCCATCTGAAGTGAGTTACACTTACTGCTAAATAGCTTTTACCATTTCACTATTGAGAGTGACTTCTCAGTATTGAAAGTAGCTCTAAAAGTTCTTAATACTGAGAGATTTTTAAAGCCTGGTTAGATCTTTTTTATATCTGGAGAGGAAAAAATAGATTTGCATATCACATTTGTAGAAGAAGTTCTTGGAAGAAATACGTACTGTGTAATTTACATAATGATGTTATCCCATCAGGGCTGGGAAGAGCCTCACTTACTGGAAGAATTATTAAGGACTGTTTCTGGGGATGTGGTACTCTCAAAAAGAATAATCATGTAATAGTGTCATTTAAATTTAACGTGGTACGCTATCAGAGAAAGAATCTTGTATCCACTGACATTGCTTTTGTAGTTCTGAAAGAATCTGCCGTAACATATGTGGAAAAAATGGAGACACAGTAATAACAATGATATTACACTAATTCCAAATACCATTAGTGCAGGAAGGTTTGTGGAATGTCAGGAGTGGGCTGGTTTTTATCTTCTTGCCACTTACACATAGTTTGTACTTTAAAAAGTATTCAGGTTGCCTCCGCAAACAAAATAACAGTTTCTGAAAACACATATGAAAACCAAACTCAGGGCATCTTTACCAACACAGGCATTTCATGCTGCCTTGCTCTGTGACTCATTGCATTAAGCAGTCTGTCTGTCTCAGTGACTTAGAAAAAAAGCATAACATTGCTTAAAATGGACACACACAGAATGGTATGTCTGTGTGCATGAGACTCCTATCCTCCAGCATATGGATTTAAATGTTGTGTGTATTTTTGTGTCCTTCTCAAAATAATGCACTGCTATTATTTACAAACATGTGACTTTTTTTTTTAATCATCCTGGTTGCCTAGCTACAGCAGCAGCTTGTTGCAGTGCATTCCAAAGTACGTAGTGGCTCCTTTAAAAAGTTAGTGTTCATTTTCAGAGGGATTTTCTCTTATCTGGGGGGGTGAAAAGGGAAAGGGAATTAAAGTTTTTGCTGTTGCAGTCAAAGTCCTTGCTTATCAATTAGAATGGCCTTTCTCAAGTAAAAAATAATATGTGATAAAAACTGTGAAGGTGAGCACACATACATCCGTAGCTGCATGTGAGAAATCCATACAGCTGAATATAATACTATGAAGCAGATTCCTGCCCACCACCTCCTTCCATCCTTAGCATTACGCAAACATGATATATATCAAAATTCCCATAGAAATATAATACCAAATCCTGCTAAAAGGTGCTAAAAAGAAATCTCACTTTACTGTGCCATAATGTTCTTCGGGAGAAAGGTAGGAGCTTCATTTTATAAAAAAATGAAACTCTATAAAAATGAGAACCTGGAGAGCAAAAAATTGTTATGCTCTTATGGACATTAGGGTAATTTATCTGCTGGCACCTGCTGGGACTGACTGAGCAGTGATGTAATCCAGTATTCTTTTACTCTATATTTGTCTTGCTTTGGTTTATTTCTGTCTCGTCCTTGTTTTTCAGGATCTTCACATTATTCTTTAAAGCTGAGATAAATGCCTTTTTGCTATTCAAGGGTAAATGCCAGCCTTTTCCAAACCAGCTTGTGGACATTTTGCATCCAAGGTTTCACAAATCTTATTTAGCAGTGATCTTTATATGTATGCACAGCCGATCTCATCCAAAGCCCAGAGAACGCACCCATAATTTTTTTTATATACATACAGAAGCAGACTTTGGATCAGAGCTTATTGGACATATTATTCTTGTAGATTGGCTGGTAATGACAGAATTTATTTTCCTTGGCGATAGCAATGAAGTAATGTACATTTCGTTACAGCAAAAAGTGGGATGGGGGAGAGAAGAGGAGGGAAGAAGGAAAGGGAAGGAAGGCGGTAGAGGCAGGAAGGAGGGAGACCATGCCACAAGAGAGAAAAGAAAGCAGTTTTGATACTCTTAGTGAAATCCAACATTGTTAGATCCATTGATGTGTTGAAAAGCTGAGAAGAAGGAAATGACACCATTTTAAAATTCATTGCTGTAATTTGTTTCTGCACTGAGAGCCTGGTTCTGCCACCTAAGATCATTTCTAAAATGCAGCAGAGACTATCTTGGTGTAATGAGCAGGGAAATGCAAAGACTGTCATAGTGCAATTCATTAGACTCAGATGGTGATCTGCACTGCTGAAGATGGGTTTCATTGTACTCATCTCCTGGGACTTCATCAACTATCACTTATCAGACAGATGCTGGATGCTGCACTGGAAGAAGATTATTGCTTTCTCTTCCTTTGCTCTTGTTGATGGTAGTTTAAAGTGCATTTTTACGGTCTGTTTAAAGTTGGCTCAAGCTTTGATTCAAAATAATTTTTGTCATTCTTAGCCATTGCATTTCAAATAGAGTAGTACTTGTATGATACGAGGCAGAGGGAGACACTACCATAATGTCCAACGTGAAAAGAAATGCAGCTGTAGGGATAAGAAATTCAGTCACAGGCTGTGTTCCTCAGTGCTGGCCAGAAGATGTTGCCTATTTCTTAGCCTAAAACTGAGCCAGCTCCATGCATTCCAGTTCTGTTTTCAGCTGTGGTTATTTGTGATCTTGGAATTGTATCTATCACGCAGCAGTGCTGTATACAGTTCCGTGACTTTAAGTATCTTAAGGAAATCATTGCTACTACCTGAATTCCTTGGAGAAGTTTAGAAGCAGTCAGTTTCCAATTAGGGTTCCACATATTCTCAAAAATGAAGTAATAGCAAGAGAAAGGATGTATTACTTTTTTAGTGGATCTCTCATTTGGCACAGTAGCAAATTTCCTTCCTTAATGCTTACTTGAAAAATATAGCTTAGATCTTAACACTACATTAATTATCAAGATTACTTGGCAAGTTTTCATTGTGTATTGCTACATCATCCTCTAACAGCATTTCTATGCAAATTCAGGAGCAATGGGATGAGAATAATAGAAAAGAGGTATCTTAAAATGTTGATTGAATTTCTCCTATAATCCTTCTCCTAGTCTAAACAACCATACCATTGAGTGTACTGCAAATCAGTGATTATCTGTATTCCTCTGGCATAGAAGTATTTGATTATATAGTTTCTATCTAGCTTGCAATGGGCAGATACATCAAGGACTGAAAGAAGAAGAGGAACAGCAAACAGTTGCTATATTGAAAGAGAGCTGTACATTGGTCTTCATCCTCCTACACATTTTGCTCAGTAATTCACTTAGGCTATGAATCATTATCAGACTGACTTCCAGGAAGACAAATCACCAGGCAGCCACTGCATTTATAATACTGATTACAGTTTTCTATTGTATCTCAAGAACTGTGGTTTATTCTGATTCTTTTTTTTTCCTGTGGGGATGAAGGGGAAAAAATATAAATTTTTTCCAATCTCAGTTGTTTTTGGCTGGTTTTTGAGCTGTCTCAGTGACCAGAGATGTGGATGAAGCATAATGTTTATGCTCAAATAAACCAAAAGATGAAAGAAATGTGTGATGATCTGAGGATAACAAAGCATTGCATCAGAATTTTCCTGACCCACCTGCTAATTTAGATTTTAATAACAGACATACTTAACATGGGAAAAAGAGAAAATGAACACAGCAGGTTAGTGCTATGCCATTCTTTAGGTTATTCTCCTCAAGAGAAGTCCGTGTTTTTCTGTGTTTATACAGCTCAGATGTCTTGTGTGCATATGAACACAATGCACAGTCATGTAGAATACAGTGAAGGTATGCTGATACTTAGAAAAGTGACAAATAATGCACTAAAGAAATATTAGATTAGATGTTTTGGCTTGCCTGAATTCATCTAGTTGCAAAACAAATATAACCTTTTGTTTCCTTCGTTTGAAATATCAAATCCTACAGTAGAGCAATGTGTGTAGGGAAATGTATTACATTCATTTCTCTGCGTGCCAAAAAAATTTATGAGATAAATGTATTTGGCTTTTGCTCATTTGAAAGCACGTTACATTTTTAATGTTGAATTTTGATCATATAAATATTATTAAAGTTTTTAGAGTGACCATGCAGCTAATCTATGGGCTGTTTTTAACATAACCATCATTTTTTTTACCATTTGACGTAGACATTGGCAAGCAATCCTGTCTTGGAAAACCCACAAGCAATTGAACACTGAGACAGGCATAAAAACTGGCTAAGCCCGAAACTGGAAGCCAAAACTTCTCTGCCTTGACAAGTAACTTCAGCCCTTAACGTCTAGACTTTTTCAATCTGAAGAATTTGTAGAGAGTTTATTAAACTGATCATGATCAGAGCTCTGGAGGTAATTGCAGCTTTTTGGAGGTGAAAAAAAATCCCTGCAATGAAGATCAAGACAAAATAGAAATACTGTTTCCTACCTGGTGAGATGTAAAACTAAAACATTCCATTTATTTGTTGACAAAAATCGATCTTCAGAAGGCAGAGTTTCATGTAATATGAGGTATACTAACATCCACGAAGTTGATACCAGTGGTGCAGCTCTTCATATGCTCATCCAGAATCTGCATTGAAGTCACTGTTCTACCTTTAGAGGACTAGAAGCTGCACTGTGCAACTTTTGATACAAAGCTAAGTGCATTAATCATTCATGGATCCACATCTCCTCTATTGATCCAGTGTGGATGCTCTAACTAAACAATGAAGCAGAAACAAAGAGGAGAAGGAATAGTTCTACCTTTAGTATTCAGAGCAGTATCTGATTAGACAGCTAAATTTTAACTTTGTCCCAACAAAAGTACCTACGTATTTCATGGCCTTATTTCATATTTCTCATATCTTACAATAAAAAAATGTTTTATAAAATCAAAAGCAAAATCAAAAAAATAATCAACCAACAAAAGCACCTTGGAATCAATTAACACTTCAGAGTGGTATGCCAGTGACAACTTTGATAAAACAGATCTATTCTGTCTATGCACAACAGTATTCTTCACTTTCCATAAATGTCCAGTATATATTTAAAAAAGTAATGGAAGTAATGACATCGTTCCAAAAGTAAAAGATGAAAAATAGAGAGGAAGAAATTAAGTAGCGGTAAAAATATCTCTCTTTTCTGCTACCTTTCATCTATAACATAACCACAAGGGTTCACATCAGTTTAAATCTTGAAATACTAAATGAAGTAAAAGCAGTGAAAAACTTCAATCATGCCTATGATTTTTTTCTGCTCTACCTGTTATTTTACTCAGGCTGCATTGCCAGCTCCAGAGTCAGTGTTTATACCTTGCAACTGGTAAGAGTTGAGTTTTGAACTAAACCTGATTTCTTAAATTGTATCCGTATTTCTAACAGGACTTATCTATTGATTGATTGAGTTTCACAGCTTATGCTTATGAAGTACGGCTTCTTCACCTTAGCACATGTTTAAAGCATCTCTTTTTCTGTACCTACCATTGAAGTTGGAGCTTAGATTCCCCGAGGGCACGCTTGCTAGGAGTGTGTCCATTCACAAGAAAAATGATCCCAATAAGATCTAAGAATGCAAAGGCTGTGATGTCAAAACATTTACTAAAAAGAAGTGCTGGCAAGCAGAATTTTCCATGTAAAATATGTCTCTCACTAATACAATTTTCTGACATAATTATTAATCCCATACAGCCAACGTTTTATTTGTAACATTCAATTTCATCAGAAGCTATACCCATATTCAGTATGAAGAGGAAATGCAGAGTATTTATTTCATGTGTTTAGAATCCCATTCATTTGGTTTGAGGTTTACATGTTGAGTTCTTTCTTTATGAGGGTATTTGCCATTGATTTAAAAAGACCATTCTGCATAAATTGTGTATTACATACCGGGAGCACTAATACCCGGTAGTAAATAGGAGTACTCATCATGAAGACTTGCAGCCCAAAAGACAGGCACATAGTAGCATATCAGCGTGCTGAGAAACCCCTCTCCTGGCAAGCTGCTGGGAGGATCACAGCCTACTCAGTTTCACAACTTGCTCTTTCTGCTTGCATAGGTTGCTAACTTGTAGAGAACTGTTTGACAGATGCTTTTCTTTCAAGTATTGTTACAAAAGACAGAAGTGCAGTAGCACTCTGTGGGACAGATCTTCCAAAGGCTGCAGGAGATAGAAGAGTAGCAGAAAATGAGAAGTGCATGTTTGTTGTAGCGATGGGCTCATGAGGCTAAGGATGAGGAGCAGACCTGAGTATAACGTTTTATAGAAAGAGAGGGTAGGCAAATCTTTGGCCATTCTGCCTTGTGCAAGAATAGTGAAAGTTATGGTATGGACAGTCTTCCATTAACTTGCCATCCACTGTGTTCAGGCTCATTTTCATTCATAGGGAATTGTCAGTTTCTTCTTCAGAGCTGACAGCTTTGACAAACATTGCTTCCTCTGTGCACTCTTCACATTACATCATGCACATTTTTATTCTCCTCAGGTTTCCTTCTGAGCAAAGAACAGTTTGGGGAAAATCATTTTCAAAGCTCAGTTTAAACAATATTTTCAAGATGGCTGGCACTGCTTTAATTTATGGTTTCTATGATAGCACCTACAGTAAAACAATCTGCTCTTGTTTAAAAACATTTGGTTCTTATGCTTTTACTTTGGCTTTCTGCAAGTCATGTAAACCACAGCAGTTTCACCACCTGCTGCCTGCACTGGCTGCATTTACATCAGCATTTTAGATCAGATTGGGACTGGACTTCTGGAGGAAATCTCCTGGCTGCTCCCCACTTTCCCAGCTTTGCTTCTCAAGGCAGAGTTGTTTCAGAGTGTATGACATGGATTCATCCCAACTGCTATTAAACAGGAGAAGCGCTGCAACTGTGTACCGAATGCACTTCATCTGCCAGTGGGCATTCACCATGGGACCAGAGATAGGCTGAATTAAAATCCTTCTGAAAAATGTATGGTGTGGACATCTGGTCCACAGCCCCAACTGTTTCGCTCTATAAATCCATTTGTATTGGTCTGCAGAACATGATATATCCATAGGCATATATATTTTGCTGTTCAAACATATTTTGAACCATCACAACTGAACTCCAGTTCTTTTTCTGAAATTCTCCACATTCCTGCTCCAGACTGGAGCCTGTTATTGATTTCCTTTACATTTAATTCCATAGCTTTTGATCAATGCTACAACATCTCAGTAACTACTGAGTAAGTGTGGTTTTGCAGTTGACAGACAAAGTGTACACATCTCATTCCTTGGTACGAAGTTCAGTGTCGTTTTCTCCTTTGAAATAGCTCCCATATTGCCTGCATTTCTCAGTACTGAGGTCAGCTGTATTTCTGCAACTGTAAGCAATAAAACAAAAAAATACCTGCTGGACCAAAAAGAAGAAAAATGATTAAAATTCATCAAATACCTGTTCAGATTTGCCAGCAGGAGCATTGATTTGAGGCATTCAGTTCATTTGTCTTAGCTAGAAGACTGTTGTCCTCTGCAACCATGAAATACTTTTCATTTATCCTTTGATGATTTCAGCTAGCAGTCATACAACCAGGATAGACTTATTTAATTTTTTGTCCAGGAGAGAGCAGCAGAAAAAGTATTTGCATTTTTTCCATACATACAATACATAGATCAGCTTCTTACCATGTGCACAGGTGAGTGTATGGTGTCATATAATTACTTGAAAATCACTGTTCTAAAATTTTTGGGGAATCATAAGAACTCAGAGATGTCCTAAGATTTCAGTAAGGGATAAACCATGAAAGGAGAATCTTTGTATCACAATCACATAATTGTTTCACACATAAAAAAATCTGAACATTAGCAAACCTTTGTAGCAAGTTCACATCACAGGTTTGAGGCCTAGCTGGCAGATAGGAAATAATGCTCTTCACCTCATCAGGCCTTCCAGCTTCCCTTATTTCTTTCTCACAGTATTTTCAAGAAGCTTCACATCTAGAATGAGTGAAGAAGCTTCCTAGCTTGAATCACAACATCAGCGTAGTGCCTACAGCTGGCATCCTACCTAACTCAGAGTGCCCTGGCTCAGGATTCAGTGGTGGATTACAGTGTTGGCACAGCACTGTCTTCTGGGATGTAGATTACTAATGTTATAATTAGCTTCACGCTAGGGATTTGTTATATCATTTGCTGATGCTCAGATAACAACTACCAAGACAAAGAATTTATATTCTACATAGCAAAGCAGGAATTTGAAATATGAAACTAGGAAACTTGGAAGGAAATGATAGTTTCTGTAAATTTAATGTATTTGTTTGAGTTGAACTTTGTAGAGGATAGTAGGGAATTTAAAGGAAAGGTGCAAATCAAGAACATTTACATTCATCGGAAGAAATGTGGAAGAAGGTACCCAAGTAGCGGGAAGAGGGAGGATTTTCCATCAATCCTGGTGTCGAGGAAGGAGCAGAATAAGGAAAAAGCATGCTGAGCAGAGAGTCATGATAATATCCTGAATGAGAGACTGCATGTGAGCCAGGAGAGCAAGTATGACAGTGGAAGGAAAGGAAATCTCTACCTGTTGCCCTGCAACAGCAACAGCCTCTGGAAACTGTGGGCAAGGAAGGAACAAAGAAGGCAGAGATGAAAATGGAGAGCACAGCCTAATTCTGAGGGACAGCGGTGGGCAGCCAGCCAGGCCTGACCTGGCAGCTTGGAAAGCCACAGAGTTGGCTGAAGGTAGACCTGGAAACAAGTGCCTGTCTGCAAGGATGCACAGGGAAAGCTGAGGATTGTTACTTATTCCTGTCTGACTCTACTTGGAGGCTTTGCTGTTTAAAAAGTTCATTATTTCAGTTTATATTGAAATGAAATTGGCTTTCTTGGTTTTAAAGGCCTTCAATATTTGTTAGAAAATTCTCTATAGATTACTTGAGCATGTCCATCTCCAAGTTTAGGTTGACTCAGATTCAGAATTTTTCAGGGGAGGCTTTGAAGGTAGGAAGTGAAATAATACTCTGTTCATATAAAAATCATATTAGAAATCAAGTTATTGCATTGTTTGTCCAGGTTAGGTCACAACTGATGTCCAGGAGAGGCATTACTGGAGGACAAGCCCGAAGCTCACCAGTGTGCCCTTCCCAAGGGAATACTGCTCACTTAAACAGGATTCTAATCCCCACCTGCAGGAAATTCAGCTTCATGACACTGAATAAAAGTTTTTTATCTGCTTGGCTGTTGTGCCTAGCAGTTTCTTCTGTTCTTGATTGAAAGAAGTAAATGGATCTACCTGCCATCTGACCTGCAATACTTCTGATGTGGCAAGGTGATATTGGTAACTGGCCTGACTTGATCCTTGCTGAATAATTTAGCTCAGGTATGTTTCTAGGTAGCTGACTATCCAGATGAGCATCTTGTATTACTGCCTATTGTCATGGTTACAGGTCTGGCTGCATCTCCTCTCCCCTCTCTGGGTTTTCTGAATGCAATATGAGGGCTGTCCTTGCCTGGGGTGCAATACAGCCAATCTTCCGCTGACTGATATGGATGTAAAAAGCAGCCTGTACATGAGCCATGGCTCATTTCAGCATCTCTGATGGAATTTAAATGTGTACAATGGATGCACTAATATTCACTTGTAACTACTAGGAAGTGAAAGCTAACTGAAGCAGCTATATTTTCTTATATCTCCACAGTCAAAACTCAGTTTTAATTAGTCTTTTTAAATGTCATCAGAATCCCCTGTCAATAGAAAATATTTTGATGTATGTAAATGCATACAACACCAAAATGCTGTCAAATTTATATACTGTATTATACAATCCAAAGATTCTAAGGGCAGCTGCTAACTCCTCATACTGGTCTATAGAGTAGTTGATCACTTCTTACGGAGTTCAAGTACATTGTACCTGTGTCTGTGTAGTCCAGTGCCCTAGAGAAAGTGCCCTGCTGTGGCACAGGGTCTCCTGACAGCTACAGGAGGTGGCTGGAGTACCCCTGCATTGTCCTTCATGGACAAAGCCAGGCCCCACAGCCACCCTCGCCAGGCAGAGCATCACAAACTTTTCCCTTTTGCTGAGTAAAATCACTTTCTGTTTGTCTCTCTGTGTAAGGATTACTTTAAAGATCATACTTTTATTTATTAAAAAACTTATGGGGTGATTGAGTTCATCAGGCAGAAGGTAATTTGGTTACATTTGGGTGATGAAAGAGTTGTTTAGAAAGGAGGTTTTGCAGTAACTTCAAATTCTTTTTGAATGACAGTTTCTTTTATCTAAAAGCTTATTTCTTTCTCGTTTTGTTTATTATTCCTGTATGTTATGCTCGAGGCATTTTTGCTGTTTTCTGCTTTCCCTGGAGATTCATAATCATTTCTGTATGATATCTAAAATGATCAAAAAGTGACCTAATTCTTGAAGGTAGAATGCAACAGTACTTGTGCAGAGTATTGCAGCAGATGAGACCTAAGAAGAGAAGGTATACTGACCACAGATTGCAGACGGTGTTTTGAATTACTCACATTGAAAAATACAAGGATATAAGTTTAGGATTAAATGTATTTACCACAATGTTTTGACTTCTAGGAACTTTGAACCAAAAGGACTGGGGAAAGAAATATTCAGCTTGCAATGGTGCCAAACAATCTCCTATTAATATAGATGAAGACCTTACCCAAGTAAATGTGAATCTGAAGAAACTTAAATTCCATGGATGGGAAAAGGAAGCTGGAGAAGATACTTTCATTCACAACAATGGCAAAACAGGTAAAACATCATGTTTCATGTTTGGAGTTTGGAGTATTCAAAAGTGATAGAGGACAACAAGCCATGGATTTTTAATTAAACTTTTTTCATTTCCCTTTTCCTTAGCCTTTGTGTTCTGACTTTATCAATTTAATAACAATAATAGAAAAAAAAAACCACACAAGTGATGACTATAACCAAGCACAATAGAAAAATCACTAAAGCACAAATGAAAATAATGTTCCAGATAGAGCCAAAGAAATAACAGCATTACTATCGTACTGTCATGAGCACTTCACTAAGTTAAACAGTAATTTACTGTTTTCTACAAAGCAATGATAGTTATTACTAAATATCTAGAATTTTAAATGAATATACAGAAATTATTGTTTTTCTTTTTAAATACAAATAAATTACCTACTCATCTGGAAGCACTTCAAGGACCAGTTGTAGTTTCAAAAATCTGATGGTGGTGGGATTCATCAGCACATCGACACCTGTAATGTAGACACTTTCGTATAATTACTCACTTCAACTCCCTTCTTCAAATTTAAAAAAAAAAAAGAGAGAGAAATAGGTGCTTTTGTGGTCTGATCTGTCTTCCCTATCTTAAAAATGTATTTTAGGAAGAGATGATTCATGCCTACAAGGGCTTATTTCTCCCAGCTGTAAAAGAAGCTTATGGTGGCATGTATATCGTCAGACAAATATTTTTCAACCACTTTGCTCTATAAATCTAGGATAGCAGCATCCAAAAGCTACTTCATGGAAGTACTATATCTTGTTTTAGGTACTGATATGAAGGAAAGCATCTAGTAACAACTACCTCTATCACTGTCCCACAGCAGTTCCCAGAAAATTCCTGGATCAGTCACTTTATTGTATTGTATTGTATTGTATTTTCATAGAAGTGCAGAATAACTTGAGTTGGAATGGACCTTAAAGACTGTCTAGTTCCAACCCCCTGCCATGGGCAGGGTTACCACCCACCAAATCAGTCTGCCCAGGGCCCCCATTCAACCTGACCTTGAGCTCCTCCATGGATGGGGCATCCACAGCTTTTCTGGGCAGCCTGTGCCATTGCCTTACCACCCTCAGAGTATAGATAGCATGCGCAATACCACTCATCAATTTCTCACTCAGATTCCTGGATACTCTGCAGACTGATGACTTCCTTTCATAACCTGGCCACTTGCTTGAAAAGTACATCCAGCTGGGCACACCTGCATCCACTACACCCACCTCCGCCCTCAGGCCCTAGGGAGACTTCCAGATTCTGCATTTCTTGCAGCTGGGGGTCTGAGCTGTTCTTTTCTCCCTTGAGAGGTCGGTTTGGTTGTTTTTAGTGCTATTGCTCCTAGTTTCTGTTCTTGGTGCCATCATATACTTCATACATACTGCTCAACAAATCACTTAGTTCCCTCTTGCCCTACTGAGATAAAAAATGTGTTTTTCTTTTAAAGAGATCCCTAAGAAAACATTATTTAAAGTCCATAGAACTGGTGTGAGCTCTTCCTCTTCTAATACAGTTCAGATATTATAAAAAGAACTGCAAAGCTCTGCAGTTGAAAATGTCTTCAAGGTCTTGAGGAGAGGAATGTAATGGAACTGAACTTCATTAGTGCTCTTTTAACAAGAGATCAAACAATTCACAATCATTACAGGTGGAAAAGCCAAATGTAGGGCTTTGGTCTATTCCATCCTGCTAATTCCCTCCAGCAGACAAATGTTCAGTCCCCTCTGCAGTTTGCATACAACTTTGTCCAGCTAAGGAGCCATCATCACTTCTTCCCAGGGGAGACTGCCCCACAGCCAAAGGGGCTCACAGACAGGACAGCCCTCCTAGTAACTGGCTAAATCTTTCTTTCCCTATCTTCCCTTAGAATTGGTGTCTAGTACTGTGATAATAATTAGTAAGTTTTGTTGTTTTTTTATTTTTTTTATTTTTGTTAAAAATGCAGGTGCTTTCAGAAAGTATGTATTTTAGGAATTTATTTTCTTGGAAGGTCAAGTTGGTGGCTAAGACAGTGTTTCTGGGCTTTTCAGCGTATTTGTGGGGCTAGTTTTCAGAGTCAAAAAATAGTGCACTTTTAATGAATTACAACATGAAATGAAACGTATTCCAAGTTAATAATGAATTAACACATTTTTTTACTTTAAACGACCAACTTCCTGACAAATTGTGTATGAAATATAGTGAAATAAGCATATCATATTTGCCTTTTAGCACCTGTACTGAAATATTAGAGTCGTAGATGCCTTTACTAGCTTTTGTATTAATACTGTTGTGCGTTTTTTTTCCTCTCTTTCTCTTTGTTTAGTGGAGATTAACCTTACAAATGATTACTATGTAAGTGGAGGTGGCTTAGATACTGTATTCAAAGCAAGCAAGATCACTTTTCACTGGGGAAAATGCAATGCGTCATCGGACGGATCGGAACATAGCTTGGAAGGACAAAAATTTCCTCTTGAGGTAGAGTACAGAATAGATTTTGAGGATTTGTCATTCTGAAAAAAGTAACATTGTTTACTAAACACCTTTGTTTAACACATAATTAAAGCTTACTTGTGAATTTAATCATCATTTCAATCCAAATTAGTAATATTTAAATGATGAGCAGCAGAGTAAGGCGTTAGTCCACTGAGGATGTCTAAACTGCATTTTCCTGTGTCTTCTGTGATGACACTGAGAGTTGGTCCTGCTAATCTGACAAAGTTCAAACCCCCACAAGTTTGGCCCATCTCACACCCCAGTGGTGGAGTATTTAAGATGGAAATTGATTTTTCAAAGGCAGGGCTTCACTGAGAGCCAGGAGCTGCTCCAAACTCCAGACACTTTGGATTTCAGTGTTAGAGCAAAGCATTAGAACCAGTGTTGTCCTGTTTTCTATGGAGAGCTGTGAGACAGGAGCTTGCACTGGGAGGTGTTTTTTTTTTTTTTTACTTCACAGCGATTTAAAGTTCCCACTCATACTCTACCTGTCCCACCAAGACATCTAAGAGAAGATTTACCTCAGCCACCATCACATGAAAAGTCACTCTCAGCAGAAGACTGTCCCCTTCATATCAGTGACCTGGCACTGCAGATTTCCCAACCACGTCCAAAGTTAGAGAGGAAGGGATGCAACAAACCCAATGCCCATGACAGCAAATGTGGGCACAGAATCCTAGGGAATCTTTTATTACCAGTGTTTCTCTACACTTAGTGCAAGGCAGATGCAGAGGGACACCCTGCTTTATTTTTCGTGTTTTACAGTTGATTGCAAGACTGACCTCATCTGAGTACTGTAGGTTAGATATGCAGTATCAGCTAGCTGTCCAGGTTTGTTGTATTGCCCATGGAGAATGATGTGCTCCTTGACAGGACAGCTCCTCCAGACTTAGTGATTTTCCAGTATAGAACTTTTTAGATAGGTAACAGTTGATTTATTCTGTTCTGTATATTCAGATAATTCACATGAGATATATAACATATCCATGTATTTGTACTAAGTTGGTTGGTTGAGCATTTTTACTCAAACTAGGAATAAAAATAATTGCATTGATTGTTTTTATATATGTAATATATGTTAATATATTTTTTTGCAGATGCAAATCTACTGCTATGATGCAGATCTGTTTACAGACTTGGAAGAGGCAATTAAAGGAAATGGAAAGTTAAGAGCTTTATCAATTTTGTTTGAGGTAAAAAAAAATCTATGTGTCATTATCAAGCTTTGAAACAGCAGATGTTCAAACTGAATTTAAAGGGTTCCAATGTGTGATCACTGTGTTAAAAATTTGCATATATTCTTCTAATTTATTTTCACAAAAAAAAAGCAAATTTGCAAATATATCTGCACTGCTTTAGGCCATGTATAATTTTGGTGGTAAACTGCAACCTTCCATTTTTTTTCATGAAGTCTGTGCTGTAAAAAATGCAATTTCTTTTTAACAGATTGGAGTAGAAGATAATCCGGATTATATTCCAATCATTAATGGAGTAGATAGCGTTAGTCGTTTTGGTAAGTGTGCCACCATGTTTTATTGATTAATGGTTAGACTAAATTCAATTTCAGCATAATTATGAAAGCTTAAAGGCATTGGGGATCGCATTTCTCAAGAGCACAGACACATATATTTTGTTAGAAATAAGACTTAACTTACTCCAAGACTGAATATTCGTAACAACACTGGTAAGTGTAGATGAATAAATATAATTATCACAAAGAACTTGCAACTTTTAAAATGCTAAGTCAAGTGAAATGTCTGATTTATCCCATGAATGTTCTTAGGCATAGATTTCTGGAGTATCGTCTGTGGCTGGAAGCCAAATAACACCGCTGAACACACCCAAGATGTGCTTTACAAACTGAACCTGAGTATTAGTATTCTGTAGACTCAGTGGTGAGAGATATTTTTTTTCAGTAGCTGCTATGTGAATTTGAAATAATTCAATTATATTAGATTTGTATTAGCATTATTTATAGTAGCACTATTTACACCATCTGCTGACTCTATTTTAGATTTCCTCATGGCTTTTCCCCAGGCACATGGACCTCTGTTTCTAACTCTGTTTCATAGTGACTTCACAGAAGAATAAACACAAATGACTGATGTTTTGCATGGGGATATTTTCTTGCTCCACGGATGGCCATGACCCTAACAAAATGGCCAGCATAGCCTCAGTTTTCCTATGTGTAATGATACTTGAGTTTTCTAAAGAGCATTAGTATCGATGAGTTGAAAGTGTTAAAGGCTATTAATATCACTATTTTAAGAACTTTCAAAAGCGTGACACTAAAATTGAGATTTTCTTCAGCAAGCAAATACTGTTCACTGAATATAAGAGTGAGCAACTTTTGTAGATTACAAAGACAGGGGAGGGAGACATAAATCTGTTAGAATTCGCTATCTTTGTATGCCATCTTCTGAGAAACACAAAGGAAAGTGAGTAATACATCAAGACAGATATTGTGCTACAGCCTTGCATTGGAGCTGTAAATTATCGGCAGCAAGATTCAAGATACAGCCACTACAAAGCATTTCAACAATGAGCAGAATATGGTTTTCTTGGATAAAATGCAAATGAGCTCTAAAAATTCAGGTTACAAGTAAATCAAGTTGTTCATCTCGAAGAAAAGCACATAGCACACAATCTGTCCTTGCCTGAGATATATATGATCTGTCCTTACCAGTCATGTCTGTACTATATGTATTTGAATCCCAGCTGCTGAATTCCCAAGCTGAGCAGAGGTGTCCTATTCCTTCCAGACAAACTCTCTTTTTCTTAGTTCTTTGTAGGTGTTTGATTTTAAAATCTAGGCTGTTTATTACATTCAAAGGGATTTTAAAATCCAAACTTGCAAAATCTAAAGCAGCATTCACACTATAAATGAGAAGCTTCATGTCCCCAGGCCTCTACCTAGCATGGGCTGGCCATTCATTCTTACTGAAGGAAAAAAGTATCAGCAAAACACGTTATCAGATAACAATGGTACCTACTGTCTAAAGGTGGCTAAGGTGTTGACAGGAGGAATGGAAGGACATACTTTGCTTGGCATTGCTAAAAGTTTCCTTTCATCATACGTGGATAAGAGAGGAAAAGAGCTAGCTTTTAAATGTTAACTCTGTGGAATAGACACTATGCAGAATCAAAAGCATCAATGATTTGCAATAAACTGTTAATGTAATTCACTGTGAAGACAAGGACAGGTTAAAAATCCACCTATGACTCTAAAAGTAATAGACCACAAATTAATGCACAGTCTGAATATTTGTTAAATATTCATAAGTGAATATTTTCAAAAGGAAACCATATAAAATCAGTTACTTTGAATTGAAATAAAGTATACGAGGATCTGCAGTACTCCAAGGTGTGAAAAACAAGTATTGTTTTGGATACACCAATCAATAAAGGAGATCATTGATAACTGTCACAAACAGAAAAATCCTGTCGAGAGGAAATTTGTACCATTTCTGGTAATTTCTGGTTCTGGACCCTACTGCCATATCAGCACAGATTTAGCTTTCTGTGGATGGACTCTGGGCAATTCATCATGCTTGGTCCCAGCAGACAAGGTACCAGGTAAACTGCTGACCTGAAAGAAGTGATATTATTTTCAAAGGACAATAAACAGAAAGGTCACACTCTGCTGGAGAAGGTCTTTGCATCCTTCTCTGCTTTGTGTAAAGCTGTTATTGTCGCTATTTTAGAACTCCCCTATCCAATGAATTTCTGCTTTTGCAGATGTGAGTAATCCAGCTCCCAGATTTGTCACAGTGACAGCAGAGATTTTCTGCAGAAGTTAAGGTCCTGTGAGAAACTCAACAACTTGACCAAATTCAGAGAGAGTTTGAAGTCATGCGGTGAGATCAACTAGAAAGACTTAACATTTTTTCTTTGAAGTTCATGAGTGAGACAAAAATTTGGCACCTCAGACAATTACAAGTACACTAAGTTGAACAAGATTTTGTGAACAAATATACTGGTTGCTTTATTTGTTACTGGAGTAAACCACTATACTTCCCCAAATAAACAAAATTTTTATTGAACAATATTCAATCTAAATAGAAAAGGCCTAGTAATTTGTTCTTATGCTACCATCTCTGGAAATCAAATTCCAAATAGCCTCAAAATTAGTGAGGTTCCATAATAGCAACTCCTTGGAATAGTGTTATTTCTATTTATTCATTACTATTTTACTCTAAAAAAAATGTTTTTTTTTCTTTCAGGAAAACAGGCTGCCTTAGAACCATTTGTTTTGCTGAACCTTTTACCGAATGCAACAGACAAATATTACACTTACAATGGGTCTTTATCAACTCCTCCCTGCTCGGAAACAGTTGAATGGATTGTGTTCAAAGATACCATTAGTATTTCTGAGCAACAGGTAATTCATTTAATGTATTAAAATGAAACAATTATACATCATAACAGAGAAAATCATTTACTATGTGTGTGGTAAAAGCTCATGCCATTCATTACCAGCTCAAAATTCTGACGTTTTCTTTTTCTCTAGTTCTAAGTTTTTCATACAGTCATCAAATGTAATCTCTCCAACATGTCTGGACTTCTGGTCCAGAGAGGAAAGAAAATGCTCCTTTGGCATTGCCCTGTCCAAATGGTAGACAGAGCATAGCTCCACCAACAGAATGGTTGAGAAGTGCAGGTGGAGAAAACCAGTAAATACAGACTACCAAAATTTTATTGCCACCTGAGAGAACTCAACAGGGAGAATTTCCCAATGCTGTTTTTCCGGGTTTTTTACCTGTTGTCAGAATCTGATTGATTTGTCATGGCTTCTGAATTCTTTTTTTTATCACCTCTTCTAGTTAGCAGTATTCTGTGAAGTCCTTACAATGCAGCAATCTGGCTACGTGATGCTGATGGACTATCTGCAAAACAACTTTCGAGAGCAACAATATAAGCTCTCTGGGCAAGTGTTTTCCTCTTACACTGGACAAGAAGAAATTCATGAAGCAGGTATTTACTGAATAGTCACTCCTTTCTTCCTGGGTTGAAAGAGGATTTTCAGTAAGAGAATCATCCTAGTATGAAAATACTCATTTTAAATTGTGTGGAAAGTAGCAGTGTATTATTATTCATAAATCTATCACTTCAAAGAAAAAAACTGGCAATCATAAAACATGTCAGATTAAATGGAGCGGAAAATTAAATGCTTGTCTCGACCAAACGTTCAGTGAAGATCACGTCAATTCAAGCTTTCTTGCACTGCCCTTTTAATGTGTTTCAGACCTAAACAAATCTGCCTTTTCAGGGGCTGCAAGAGGATTTTGTTTTACAAACCCATTTGGTTCTTAGTTGTATAACATGCATGCCTCTTCAATAGAATGTGACATCACCAAGTTCATTTCACATAGACTACTGAGAAAGTGAAAGATGGAGAGAATCCCCAAAGCTAGATTCTGGCCTCTGTTTTACCTAAAAACTCAGCGAAGCCTATGAAAGTTATGTGACCAGAACAGCGTATGGAAGTATATGATTTTCGCACTCATGAGCCCAGAAAATTAATCACCAACTATTTCTGCACTACATCAAAAGTAGATTCTGGGAATTGATATTTTGTCTGTGAACATAATATCCATTTAGATAAGGAGAGAATGTCCAACCTAAAGATATTATTAGTTGTTTTTTTTCACCTACCTTTTGATAGAAGTTAAATTAAAATCCTTAAGAACTGTTAAATTTACATGCTGAGATGTGAAGACTATAACATGAATGCTTCTAGGAGGAAATAGGCTTATATATTCTTTATTCAAGTCCTTATTCTTTAGTCAACCACAACAACAATGATGAATCTTTGAAATACATTTGGACAACTCATGAGAAATGTCAAGACTCGATTTTGGCAAGTAACCTGTTGAAACAAGTTAGTTTCAACGTAGCTATGTAAGCTACGCTCTAATAATGCCCTGTAAGTGTAGAAAGTGTAGGAATTATTTCTATACAGGAAGATTATTACTGTTAATCTTCCTGTATTTAATAAACATGTAAAAAACAATGGGTTCTTAAAATTCAGTACTGATGATAAATATTTATAAAAAATATTTATTACCCTGTCCACGGGTTTGCCCATTGCAAAATACAACTGTAAAACTCAACAGTTATTTTCAGTAAACTCTCATGCAAGAACAGGGGTAAGGATTCTTGCCCTTAACATTACACAAATCACAGACTATATAAATTAACTGTAACCATTCTTAGATTCTCTAAAGACAGTTCCTTTCACACAGGATAATTCCTACTGACTTACCTGTTGTGCCATTCCACCTCCAACGTGTAGTTAGAGCAGACTGGGAATAGAATGAATTGGAAAATAACTACTTTTTGTTACACCCTGTAACATGGGATCTAAAAAGTCACTGATGACTTATCAAAGTGCAGTGATTCCACAACTGAAAATCTGGATTTGAATGAAAAAAAAAAAATCGAATCCAGATTCAACTTAAAGCAAATGTAAGCAGCAAATATAGGGTAAAAAAAAGAAAAGACATCCAATGATGTTTCAGAACTATTCTGTGTCAAACTCAGACAAAGATAAAATCCAGGAATATTTTTTATTTATATTTGAATAAGTCAAATTTGATCAACTCATACACGGCACAGACTTTCTGTTGATGACGCTAATGTATCTTATCTTCCTCAATGATGCAATTCAGTTGACATGAAAAACTTCCAAGCTGGATGGATTGTGTTTTATTCCACAGAACAGGCAAAGATACGTACATTACAATATGTTATTCAAAAACAGCATCTGAATACTCACCTATGGAAAGCAGAGACTTGAATTCAAGCCCAGCAGAGCCTTGTGTAGGTCTCCAACTTCTCAAGAATTGTATTTGCTGTTTTCAAACTAAAAAAAAAAATCAGGTGAATATCTGTGACTTCAGACAGAAAGAACTTCCTTTCTTGTAGTCCCTTTGCCCAGATTTTTGAAAACTTAATATCAGAGCAGAAGTCTTTAACTGGAGACATTGATACATGACCTCCTGGCTTTTCCCAAGCCCCTGAGAGGGAAAATGGATGAAGAGAAGAGCAAAGCACAGGCAGGATGACAGATGAAAATTTGAAGAAGGGGAAGAGACAACAGCTCAGGAAGGACTTAGAGTACAATAAGGTGCAGACAGCTATTATGTAGGAATATTGTTGGTTGCTGCTCAGAGGAACAAGACTAAGCATCAAAAGAATAAAAACAATAGGGAGAAGAACTTCCCTTTCCTTGGAAAAATATATTTGGAAGAACAACGTGGAGGAGAAAACGGAGTCAAAGTGAAAGAAACTATACTGGAGCCCTCCAGCTTTAAGTGTTTTATAATAATTACCTTGAGAACAGTCAAAGATCTCAGACCCAATTAACTCTGATGAGCAAACGAGAAAGGGAGGAAAAAAGACAATAGAGAAAAGTTTGCAATGTGAGTTTGGACCGAGGAAAAGCTTGGCAGGTATACTACGAAAAAGTACTTGGAGAGTTATTTTAAATACCTAGCAAAATAAAATAGTGGTTTGATTTATTAAAAAAAAAAAAAGCAACTAAGTAAATAAATAAAATAAAGCAAAAAAAATTATAGCATAATGCTCAGAACTGAGAAGGGAATAGTCTTTGCTGGTCTGACGATTTCCTTATGCCCTCTGGTGGATATGAACCAGGAGGACAAGTTTTAGTACTGGAATGGAATGTACACATCTTGGTTTTTTTTTTTTTTTTTTGGTTTACTCTTTGTTTACTTCAATTGGGAGAGCTCAGTGTAATGAATAAAATGGTATGTCAAGTAAATAGTACAATAGATTCAGAGCCTGGTAAGCTGTGCAGTTGAAACTAAATTACACAGACCAACGCTTCCTCTGATTAGCACACACACAAAAATCGCATATCTTCCATTAAATGACTCAAACCAGAGTTCCCAGAACTTCCCACCTGCATTCAGACTGGAAAAAATTTGTTTCAAAATACTGAGTATTGAATGCCCTCTAGCGTTCAAGTGGTAGGTTGCAAAGTTAATGGAATATCTTTTCAAATTGCGATATTGTCAGCCAAAAAGCATAGTAGTATCATGACGTTTGCTTCCTTTATGGGAATTCCAAAGAATCTACAACTCTTGCTTTCTTAATTAGCTGGATAACTTTAATTGCTTTTTGCAAGATACTTGCGCTTTGATTTAAACATGTTCTTAGATTTGAAAAATGTTTCCTGCTTTATTCCAAATAGGGAATGACTATATAATTACTTGTGCAAAAGTCAAGTTAAAACTTTGCAATATCCATACAGACATTTTAATATGTGATATTTAATTAAATTGTAATTTTTATGTACTCTGATCAGTGATTTTGACTTGTTTAACAGACAATGTATAGCAATAGAGATAAGGTAATAAATGAAACAATAGATTAAATAATATTCCTTTTCAGTGCATATAAAAGCAAATAGAAAAGATAATTCAGTATGAGTGAAAGGAAATGCCCAAAAATTAGGAAACAGGCAGAAATCCAGTCTCAGTATTCCAACCACAGTCCTTAGCATCGGCAGTTTCAAACATATAATAGGAGGGATTTATGTAAATGTCCAGGGCCCCTTACCTTCATTCCAGTATACCAGAACATATCTCACTGCTGTGGTCTGCAGTTGAGAGCCTAAAGTTAGAGAAGACTTTTGACATTCATCAGTTCCATGTCTGACACCAGCAGAGATGATGAGAGCAAGGAAGGAAAACGGTCTCAACCTAAACTCAGAGCAACCATGAATGATTCATCTGTATATTGTTTTGCTTATTTTTTCCTGTATCACAATCTATTGGTCATTTTTCAGTGAGCTTCAGATAAATAATTTACATTTTCTGCTGGTGCATTTTATTCACAGAGATTAATCAGCCTTGACCTTGTATATTACTTTGAAGCTACACACAGGTACCTGGGTGATTGAAATAACAAACAGCAGTCTTAATACCTTTCTAGCACACTGGTAAACAGTACATCTGTATATCTAGAAATGTACCAGAAGGTTCTGCTTACTTGAATAAGATGAAAAACGTAGCGTAGGGGAAAAACCAGAAGACATTCAAAAAAAGCTGCCAGGTTTTGTCTGGAGTGTGAGGTCCAGGCTTACCAAGAAGGTGTGCATGAGCAGGGCTCAGAACTGCAATAAGTTGCGATATCCAGGGCAGTGCTTAGGCATTGACGATAGGAGCAGGCTGGCTAGGTCTGGAGAGCATTCTCACTTTGCCAAGCTCAAGCTGCCTCTTACCTCCTCCTCCCCACATCTCTCAGCCTCCCTCTTTGAAGCCGTTGCTAGCTACATTTGTTTTTCAAGCTAAATGAAGGTAAAGGTTCTGATTGGAAGGTGTTGTGAAAGGGCAAGAGATTTGAAGTAGACTCAGACTTCTTGGTCTACATTGCATCCACAGGAACTTTTGGTGCCTCTTACTGGACTTTTTCAGTAGATGTTTAGATGGTGAAATATAGACAAATGAAATAACTACCAGCTAATCTTATACATTCTTATCCCTCCCTATTTGTCTTTTGTCTCTTCTAATAAAAGATTCTGAATTGAAGTAGGACACATTTACCTTTGATCCTGAAAAAGAATCTGTTACATATCGCAGTCTATTGTAGCTGTTGGGAGAGTGTGCAGCTCTTCTAAAGCTACTAGGATCTGGATACAAATGTTTCTCAAAAGATGGCATTAAAAAGAGGGGGAAAGAGGTCTCAAATTAACTTGCTTTTGAGTAACTAGTATTAGAACTCTACTTCTTTTAATAGTGCGTGCCATCTCAGATATTTTAGTAGAAAGCTGAAAACGAGGCTCATTAAAGACTTTCACTAATTTTGATGGGAGGTGGATCAAGATCCTTAGAGTAATTTCTACCATTTAATAAATATCATGTTCTTTATTGTCCTTCTTTCAGTTTGCAGCTCAGAACCTGAAAATGTCCAATCTGATCCAAAGAATTATACCAGTCTTCTGGTTACATGGGAAAGACCTCGGGTTGTGTATGATACCATGATTGAGAAGTTTGCTGTCTTTTATCAGCAGTTGGATGGAGAAGACCAGACTAAGCATGAGTTTCTGACAGATGGGTATCAGGACTTGGTAACTGTGAACTCTTCAAGTTTCATTCAATGCTGTGGTGGCAAAGCACTCATTAATTATCCTAAGGGTTTAGGTAGCTGGGAGCTAATTTAATAAAAAATTACTTATTTGGCTGCAGCTGAAGCTGTGCTTCACTCTTTGGCTCTGAAGCTACAGCAACAATCAAAAATAGAAAAAGAGAAAAGGCTCTTTTGGCCACAGACACAGAAATTTATTGGAGTTCTGTTCTGATTTGCTTGTAGTATTCCCAAAGGTACATGACCATGTCAAGCTCGGAGCTCCTTAGCCGTAAACCCCTTAGTCAATTAATAGTGATCTGTACTTCATTGCTCACTGGTCTGCAAAGAATTACCTACGCAAGCAGCTAATTAGATTCGGTACAATCATACTGCTATAAGTATTAAGTTACTGATTTACTGCTTTGTGGTATTTCACTAATGTGATCTGTTCTCATTAGCCTCTTCAAATATTCATAAGCTTATCAGTGGTAATGTTACCTAGAATGATTACCTAAACTAGTATTCATCGTTAAACAAGTGTGCACTTTGGTATTCTCCATTTAAAAGTTCACAGTTTTTATATGTTGCCTGAAAAGTATTTTTGACAGTAAAATGTAAAGAGTGTATGTTAGAGTCCTAGGACAAAAGGACCTTCGTGATTCATATGAAAAATATGTTATGAAAAAATCTTAAAATTTCCATATATTTGATACATATTTGCAAGTAAATGATTAAACATCATTTTTCTTTTAGGGAGCTATTCTAAATAATCTGCTGCCCAATACAAGTTATGTTCTTCAGATAGTTGCTGTTTGCTCTAATGGTCTATACGGAAAATACAGTGACCAAGTCATTGTTGATATGCCTTTAGAGGACCAAGGTAAGTCTTCTTCTGAGCTGAGCGAATCACTTTTAGCTGAAAATCTTTATTTAGAGAAGTAGTTTATTTGCAAACCAGTAAAATGTGCAACTGTCAAAATATGCTAAAATGAAATTTCAAAATCCCTGCAGTTAACCTTCAGCTTGTTCTTTGCTACTGATATTTTATCATGATATAATTCTCCATTCCTTGTAAACATTACCTACGAAAGATTGCATGTTAATGTTTTTAACTAAAAATATTTTGAAAAACACCTGCCTCATTTCAAATCTCACAAGTGTATCTTTTAGGTATATAACGTAGGGAAATAAAGCCATGTTTGGTATTATTTCCCTACGGTTCAAGCATCCTCCTGACTCCCCAAATTAATCATCCACATTGCCAAAGTGTTAAGGAAACAAGAGATGCAAACCCAATGTATGACTTACAAACCTGTATCAATTTGTTTTGAAATTGGATTACTTATGTTTACTTGGAGTTTGATTTCAAAGCACTTGCGGTGATGGAATTCCCTTGCTTCTTAATGTTGCCTCGCGACAAAATCAAAAGGCCTAACAACCAAATCTCACTGATTGCACAGCCAGATTCACCTCTTCCGCCTGCTGGTAAATATGAAATAATGTGACACTGTAGCATGGAGCTTGACCTTGTCCTTAATAATTCCTTACACTCTGTGGAAGTTTTAGCATAAAACCCTGTTCTTACCAAAGTTAGTGAAAGCTGTGTATTGAATTAGGAAGCCTGTAATTAATCATAGGAGCAAATCAAAACCTTTCTGATCATGCAGCAAAACACTTCTTTTTTTTTTTTTTATCTGAGGACTCAGATTATGGCTGTTTATTTGTGAATTGTGTACGTGCAATTTCACGTGTGGTTAAATCAGTTTAGCTACAGCAGAGTCCTTAGTAATACTGTGGTGTACTTGGGAAACAGGTTAGTTTCTCATTTCAAGGGAACAGCATTCCTTAGCAGCAAGAAGGAAGATGGTTCTTGATGATCTCTCCTGCATTAATTAAGAGTTAATAGTGGTAAAAGGCATAAAATTGCATAATACTGTTTGAAGGAGGGGGAGGCAGATTCAGATATAGTACATATGATCTTTCAGTAAACATTTACCGTGCCTCTCAAACACATATTTTTGCAGTCTCATGCTAATACCTGTGAGAATTTCCTTATTTATCTTCAGTTTTTCTGAGTCCACAACAAAGTTCTGACATTTCACTTTTCTGTTTATCTTTTGGCTCCCTTTTAGCCCCTATATGTCTCCACTTCCTTTCCAAAATTTACTTACTTCATGTTTGAAAATTTATCTGAGATGCGATTTCATTTGCACACCTCCACATCCATTTCTTCATGGAGTGACAAATAAACAGCTCAGTGTTGTCATTATTAAACAACAGCAAAGCCAACAAATGCAGTTAGCACAACGCTGCTATCACAGCTTCAGAAGCTCAGAAAATAGCAAAAACAAAATTATCTATTAGAAAAAAAAAAATAACATTAAATACCACTACTGCTGCTTCCCTGTTGTCGGATCTGGTTGCATACCACCCTGCTATGTGCCGTGACTTCCATTGGAAGGAAAGGTGGATGTAGGGGTGGGCCGGGGACAGAGCGGGGTGTAGAGGAGCACAGCCCAGCACAGCACACCTGGGCTGCAGGCTGTGCTGCCAGGACCAAACCCAGGGAGAGGCTGCTATGTGTCTGGCAGCCTGCAGCTGCCTGGCAGCAGACATGAGCACTGCAGCTGTGCCATGCTTCTGCTGAGGGCAGCAGTGGGTTTGCATTCATTTCTGGAGAAGGAAGAGTCAGTGCCTCCCTTTGGGAATACATCCTCCTTTCACCTTCCAGCATCTCTGCAGAGATTTCTCTGAGATTTGCATTAGCTGATAAGAGTACAGTTGGTGTAATAAATGTTACATTTAGCAGTTCTGAGTGCAAGTCTGATATTCTCCTGCCTGTAAAAATACGTTTTACACTAATCTACTTTTTATGAAAGAAAAGACAAAATATGACGCAAGGGTAGAAATAATAATGTAAAGACGTACCTATCTGCAGTGTGAGCAGGTTAACCTAACTGTGGAAATGGTATTTTTGTGCATTCTTCCATTTACGTATGTCTCCTTAATGTGGCAATGAAGTAAATTAACTTCTGTAATTATATTCTGATCCCAAGTTTTCTTTTCTTTTTTTAAACAAAGTTAAGCATATTGCATATCAAAATTATGTGAACTGCAAACACTTTTTTTTCAAATTTCAGGCAGCTCTGAAAATCTGTAGTATTTTTGGGTCCACCTAAGGTGTTTCTTTTAGTTTGTCAAGAGCTTCAAAACAGAGAGAGAATATTTCAGATCAAATGAATTATTTCAAGGATATTTCAACTTAAAGAAGAGGAGAGGTTTAACATTAAAAATGAACTTTCTGTGTGTTTCAGAAAAGCTGTTTCTTTGGTATGCTTCCTGTCTGACACTGACAGAAAGTTGTTGGAGTGCTTTGTGTTTAGTTTGACACTTCCACTGTGGTATATCTGAAAGCGTTGGATGAAGAAAGTTCAGGGAAAACTCCTTCCATAAAATTAGTGTGATTGGTGGGAGTGTACATTGCTCTACAAATACATTTTATAAATACTGTCTTAGCTCTGGATATAATTTCAGAATTTAAAAAAAAAGGCAAAAAAACTTCCATTCATTTCTAATATTAATGTTTCTTTACATACTGATTTTTACTAATTATTTACATCTGAATTAACCACTGCAAATTTTGCAAATATTTTCACATTTAATATTGCAAATATAAAAGAACGGAGATATGAAAATGTAAATATCTAATGAGAAAGATTGTTCAGAGCTACTTGATGATTACAACTATAACATCAAATTGGTTTTGTGATCTACTTTATAGATCTTGAGGCAAAAGGGGATTTCTTGGAGCTCCTGCTTGTGAATTTATGAAAGAAAAGTTATCTTCACCATGAAGACGTGAAATAAAATTGACTCACATAAAGCATAAACTAAAAGTTTCGTATTCAAGACTTACTCTGAGTAAGCCAGTTTAATTAAGATGAAATTCACTGCAGTCACCTCCAGACCAATTAATCTTCACGTTAAAAATTAAAATGGGGCATGAGAGCCATTTTTGTGGGAAGAATTCAGCCCTTGGAGTGGCCACTGTTAAAGAGGGAAGTTTCGGTACCAAGGTGTAAACCCCCTGGCCATAACTTCTGTCCCCCATGCTGATTTCTGACACCGTTCTGGTTTGTGGAAGCCTCAGGATCTCTGATATGACATCACACAGGTGATCATATTTGAGACTTCTGCATTTTGATTTTTTACCTGAACTGTCAGAGCAGCAGCATTTCAGCTTGTGGTGCGGTATGCGTGCACATGTGATTTTTTTCCAGTTAGTTTCCAATTAGTGACAGTTGGTGAGTGCTCTACCTGACACAGCTACCCAAGCTCCACTGAAAATGGTGTGAATCAGTAGATAGTATGTTAGTCAACTTTGATGAAAGCCCAACTTTTATTTACCAGCTTTTCATTTGGTGTTAGAACTGGATTTTCATTATCTGAATGCGTGCTTTGGCTCTCTAGATAACATCTGTACAGCTCTGAAAGTTCTGCAGTAGTTTGTTGTGTTATTAATACCAGTGATACTTACTTGCTTTTACTGACACAGGGCATGAAAATAAGAATAAATCTCTCTTCTCAACATCCTGTGTAGAGACACTGGTTGGTTTTTATCAAAAATCACTCTATGATATGGCTCTCACATGCAGGTCATAGTGTCAGTGATGATTTGTGAGGGTCTAACTATGCTATTTTGTTGTAACTTGTCTTTGTGAGTAATTTTTGTCTTAAGAAAAGCACTAAGCATATCACAAATGTTTCACTTAGGGGATGCTTTTTTCTAATTTTATACAATACAAATGTAGACATCTGAAAACTAATTCAAATGAGAGAAACAGGCTTTACTGGTTCTTTTTCTTTTGGTAGCATTTATTGCTTAAGACAGTACAGAATTGAAAAGAATTTGTGGTGTGCCTGTTATTCTACAGCTGCAAATCAGATTGCTTTAAGAGATTTTCTAAAGATTTGCGTTGAATTTAAATGTAGGGAGTTTCCTTTTTTTTGTCTTTGCTTTGTCCTTTCTTTGTCTGTCATTAAAATGCACTACTGTGTGAAAAGATAACTTCAAAACTTTCTAACTAATGATATAACTATTTAAACTGTAAGCTCTAGAATAAGCCAAATGTGGTTCCAGAAGAAATAAACTAGCTTGTTTATCAACCTACACCAATGGGTTATTTTTTGGGGGGTGGTTCTTCTGATCAGTAGGCAGACGTTAGCACATTTGTATAAAACGCTGTCAAATAAAATTAACAGCAACAGAGTTAACAGAACTTCTAAAAGTGTGTGTCTCTAAGCCTTTTGACAAATGCATTTTTGTAACCAACCAAAATTAAAATGTCTTGGTAAAATGGCTGACTATTTAGTTTTGTTTATTTATCTGTAACTGTATGTGTGTGTGTGTATATGTATATACATATTAATACCTCTCCATAAGAGGCAAGAGTTAGAAACTTGAGTTTCTTGCTGCTGGAATGATGGAGCACGTAGCTTATTATATAATATAGCATGATCACGTTTTATTTTTCTGATGAAATCTCATTAGAGCTCAACTCAAGACTAGTGACCATAGAAGGAATAGATAGCATTTTTCTGTATTATTTTTCTTTTCAGATAAGTTTTTTGAGTGCATAATATATGGTATGGGTCTAAATTAATGTCTTGTGATGTTTGATTTCTATCATTGAGAAGCCAGGGAATGTCATTTTCTCCTCCTCCAAACCTTCATCCCCTCCCCTGCCCTCCTCTCCCCTCCCTGCCCCGGAGCCTCCTAGGCTTCCAGGAGTCAGAGGTAAGATCATTTTTCTCTATCTCATTAATTAAAGGGTATTTCATTACCAGTTACCAAGTGCTTGGTAATTTATATTAGTTAGTTATAAAAGAACAATTTATGAAACTTTTTTCTGCAGGTTCAGTCAAAATGTTTTTACCTACTTGAATCTATAGAAAAAACTGAGCATGTTAGTGTGATGAATTTTACCTAATTGTATGTTGCATATAATACGTGTTTCAGTGTTTTTGGAAACACAGAAGTGGACAGACCTTACAGAAAACAAATTAGGACCCTGTCTGACTTTGCAGAAATGAGAAGTGTGGAAATGACATCTTAATACTACTGTATGGGAACAACTACATTTGGGAATCATTGAGGAAATGCAGACATGCAATTCTGTAGGATGTTATTGTTAGAATTGCTTCCCAGACTAAGAGACTGGCATTTTCACAGTGCAAATCAGCTTCAGAATACATGCTAGCACTGATAAATAGGCAGGGCACTACAGTATTGCTTAGGACAAAGTCGTAGAAAGATCCGGAAAGGGAATGTGCTTTTCTGTGGCTGAAGAGAGCAGTGAAATGAATTAACATTGTGGAAAGGTGCAAGATTTCACCACTTGAGGGCATGCCAGTTTCTACCAGAGATTTCAAGGGTTCTCGTAACCTGGTTTGAAGCCTCTCTTACTGACCGCTATCACAACAACAGTGCTCTGTTGGTCTAAAAGACAGTGAGAAAGAAGATGATAGACCACCTCTAAATTTTAGAGAGAAAGATTTTCACATGAGTTCTGCTACAGTTGCTATTTATTTATAAAAAATGAGGAAGATTTTTAAAGTTTTAGTAGAGTGCCCAATACCTTCTTATTATCCCCAGCTTTGTGGGATGTGATACAGCTAGGCTCTGGTCCTTTCATTGAAGCAAGTGGAGAGTGAGTTTGAAGAACACCGTAAGCACTGGCTGTAAGAACGGGTGGGTCTCTTTGGCCTGCCCTGACAGAGGCAGATGCCAGCCTACTGCATGCTGAGTATGATGGCATGACTCGCACTAGCACCTAACTCCAAGCATGGGTGCATAAATGAGGAATTTTCTGTTTGAAAATTATAGAACAGACCATTTTACAAGAGTTTGTTGAACATTCAACAAGAGTTGAAATTTTCAGAGTAAATGCAGAGAGACTTACAGACTTTCTTTTCCTGTTTACTGCTTATTCTGCATTAAATTTTAATTTCTCATAGACAACATGTGATGGAGTATCAAATTAGCGCCAGTAAGAACTGTTGTAGCAGCAAGTCTCCTGTCTAGATGAGTACTGCTACCCTTAAAGCTAGTGCTCTGTCCACTTAGTTGGACACTTCTCCAAACACAATCCTGTAAAATATTTTAGACTGAGTCACAATAAATTTATTAATTAATCAACTGAGTCCTTGCAGAATTAATCAATCTGTGAATTTAAAATGTTCGGTGATGTGGTTTGTATTTTTGTTTTATAGAGGCTGACCTCATTCCTGATCTGAATGAAACTGAAGATTATGAGGTATAGCACTGATTTATTTTTGAAAGAGTATTTCAAAGTGAAACAAACATTTTAACAAAATGAAATTAATATTCTTTGCGAATTTGCAGATCTGTGTCACCAACTGAACGTATTGTCTGTACCTATACGTGCATGCATATGTAAGCATATACAACCTTCACTTTCAGCTATATTTCTCCCCTGGTAACTTTAGAGATACTTCCCTACCCAAACAGTTATGTGGAGCTGAAGATACATGGAGAATTGAGGGAAATTACAGTATATGCTGAAGTATTTTTAAAAATGTGACATCAAGTTACTCTTAGCTCTGATTGAATTCAGTGACAAAACTATGAATTTAGGAGAATCAAAGTTACCATGTAGTATTAAGCTTTTTAGAACTGTTTAAAGAGAAATCTGTCTTGGTCTTACTTTTAACAGGTAAATCTTATCCAGGCTGGATGTGGCTCTGGGCAGCCTGGTCTACTGGTTGGCGACCCTGCACTCAGCAGGGGGGTTGAGACTCGATGATCTTTGAGGTCCTTTTCAACCCAGGCCCTTCTATGATTCTATGATCTTATCATAGAATCATATTTTCATCATATCATAGTTTATCATATTGTGATAAACTAAAGTATGGGAGGAAGGCACTTGTCCTTTAAAGTAAGATTTGTGTGTGTCTGCTGTTGATTGAGTTTAACATCTATCATTTTAAATCACAAAATTCCAAAATTTTGGAGGGTCACTTACCCCTATGCCTTGAATTCAAGTTAGAGATTAAAGCTTGTAATATAATTCTATTTCACACCATTTGGGATGTTTTTTATGATATCTATTTTCCGCAGAATTTAAATTTTATTTCTATATTTGTTAACTTGATTTCTCACATCCCAGTAAGGAGAGAGGTGAAAATATCACAATGAAATTTTTAAAGCAGATCAATACAGATTTTACAACATGGGCAGTTCCTTCAGTAAGATCTACACTGATGTCAAGTAATCCCTCAGAAAAATTAGTTTCAGTCTCTGACCTCAGTATTCTCACTGTGTGGCAAGTCCTTGTTAAGTAAATGGAAATGTAGCTTGTTCTTAACTTTTTACCTATTTACTGCTCCTTGTGTTTGTGGAAGCTGACTAAACAATAGTATAGTTATTCCTCTGTATTGATGTAAATTGCATATTCAGATTATTATATTGTCTCTGTCAGGACAGTAGCTGAGCACTAGTACATGTCAATTTAGTCATTAACTTTACTTGAACCAAGATAATTTAAAAGTACAGGCATTGCCCTTCAGAAGACAGGTTTTCATAAACAAGGGGCTGTTCAGTCCTGCCTAGTTTTGAGGAAACGCAGTCTAGGTGCATTTGTCCCTACATTTTAGGTATGTACCCCTTGATATATCTGAGAGTCATGTCTGAGATCCCCTGTATGGTGAGTATAGTAGATGTTCCTGAAACAAAGGGACTTCTGTGTGAAGCACAGCTCTAGTCTGGTGATTAAGGCCTTCACTCTGGTAAGACTGGGTAAAAGTTAAAGATTATCATTAGCCATGTATCCTAGTTAATAATTTGTTCTGTCACTCTTCATTTTGGGCACCGTCCTTCCAAGACTGTTGACTTTGCATTCATCTCTCTGCAATGCCTTGCTCGCTTCAGTGCAGGAGAGGGTCATCAATTCGGTCTAAACTGCAGTGGAAACTAGTATTACCACTGTTACTAGCAAATCATCAAGCTGTGTCTTCAAAAGTAAAGCAGTTTAAACTGTATTTGGAGAGCACCATTTTGCATAATCTGATAGTGACAGGATAAGGGTGAATGTCTTCGAACTGAAAGAGGGGAGATTTAGATTAGATAATAGGAATAAATAAGGTGATGAGGCATGGGAACAGGATGCCCAGAGAAGCTGTGGATGCCCCATCCCTGGTGGCATTCATGGCCAGGTTGGACTGGGCACTGGGCAGCCTGATCTGGTGGTTGGCAACCCTGCCCACAGCAGAGGGGTTGAAACTAGATAGTCTTTGAGGTCCCTTCCAACTCAAGCCATTCTATGATTCTGTTTCCATTCTGTGAGAGGCTTTGGGCTGCTGGTATCTATTAGGTGTATGTGTGCTTACAAAATCAAGTCTCTCCAGCAGCTGAGGGTGCTCCTCAATCTAGTTTGCAGTCAAGCTCCTTGTGCAGAGCTGTGCTGCAGTTGGCAGAGTTGGGCATGGCACAAAGCTGTTGGCACCTATGTACTCGGTCAAAATACCACCTCTCCAGAGCAATTTCCGTGATTCCACACTACTTTTCTGGATTTGGCTCAAGGAAAGTTGGGAATAGGGACATTGTGTTTAGACACACACATATTTAATTATTTATTTATCAATTTATCTATCTGCTTATTAGATCTGGCCTTAAAAGTCAAAACCCTAATGTAGGCTTTTTACAAGTTATCATGATTTGTGTTCAGCAAAGGAATGTCAGTAACAGGGTCTAGGTGGTATCATTCATAACACTTTTGAAACTGTTGTATGATAATCTTTCACATCCTGAATTCATATTATCTAGGAAACTATGATGATTCATCACACTTAAACACAGGCTATATTCTGTTACTATAGCAGTTTAATTAATATCAGAATACTAATGCAAATCTCTAGAATATTCTGATCGTAAAGTCATTTTTCTTTGATGTGTAATGCAAATACAATTGCATTTTATTAGAAAGATGTAGGCCTTTATGAATAATAAATGCTACAAGTCATTTTTCTCTCTCATACATTTAAGAAGTTATTGAACACAGATTTTTTTTGTTTTTCTTGCAAATAGGTAGTATTTTCAAGTGAAGAGGATACTTATTCTTGCAATTAAATATTTTGCCAACAGTATTCTCAAAGGCTGTCAGTTGTTTTGTCCCTTTTATTTTTATGAAGCCAGATAAATATATTGTTGCAGTTTTGGCTTTCATTTGTGTATAGTGTCTATAAACACTTTTAATTGTCTTCGGCTGTGATATTTTTTCAAAGGATGAAGCTGATGAAAAAGAAACAGAGGTGGATGAAGAAATTGCAGTGATTCCTAGTACTGACAATGCAATAAAACAAATAAGGAGGAAAGAATTCCAGGTGACTACATCCAGCTACGGTCAAGAAAACATGGGGACAAAATCTAATGAAGCTAAAATAAATAGATACTTAACGAGAGAAGAATTACCTGGTAAGGATGATGTTTTCAAAGCAGTTTATTATCCTACTTCTCCACCTGTCAGTGAAATTTCTGAAGAAGAAGATCCTTTTTTGGAATCCCAAACGATTACTGAAATTCCTTCTCAACCCATTGACTCCACCAAAGGCATAGAAGAAGAATACATATACCTTTCTTCAGGCACTGAACCAACCAGGATAACCACTACAGGCCATAGCGGTGAAGATTTCTTATTGTCTCCTTTTAAACCTGATCGGGAATCTGATGACTTTTGGAGTTCAGTTCTCACCACTTCTTCAGCACATCTGGTTACAGAGGAGACCTCCCAAGAAGACATCCTTCCTTCAGGAAGTCCAGATATAAGCATGCGTGATGTTCTTTACCAAGGCTCTGTTACGTATGTTTCAGAAGGTGCAGCACCCTCAAGCTCTGATGAGCCTCCAAAGCAGACATCTTCCACTGATGGAAATTTGTGGTTTCGTAATGCTACGGAGCTGACAACTCGGTCTGTTGGTACATCGGATAGCAGTCCATTGTCTCAAACCAGTTATACTGAGGCTTACGTAGAGGGATTAAAGCCGGCTACAGTGCCCTATTCCAGCAGCCCAGTGGTTTCACAGGACACATCAGATGCGGATTTAGAATTGCCACATTATTCTACCTTTGCTTTCTCCTCTGCTGAATTATCACCTCACTCTCTCTCTTCAAGCTCTGGAGAATATGGTTCTGCTTCTGCTGCCAGTGAGGTACTCTCTCAGACAACTCAACCAATCTATAATGGTGAGATACCTCTTCAACCTTCCTACAGTAGTGAAGTGTTTCCTCTAGTCACCCCTGTATTGTTTGACTCTCAGATGCTCGACACTACCCCTGCTACATCTGATAGTGATGTGACCTTGCATGCTACACCTGTATTTCCCAGTGTTGATGTGTCATTTGAACCCACCCTGTCTTCCTATGATGATGTACCTTTGCTTACATTTTCCTCTGCTTCCTCCAGTAGTAGAATGTTTCACCGTCTGTACACAGTTTCTCAAATGTTTCCACAAAGCACTACTCCGGCTGTTGCAAGTGATAAGGTGTCCCTGCATGCTTCTTTGACGTTGGCAGAGGGTGATACATTAATACAGCCAAGCCTTGCTCAATATGCTGATGTGATGTCACATCAGACCACTCATGCTGCTTCAGAGACACTGATATTTGGTCATAATAGAACTCACATATTTTCTGAAGTCGAACCATCCAGCAGTGATTTAAATGTGCATGTACTATCTACAATGTCTGAACATCCTTATACTTTGTCTAGTAATGTGGGCTCCCTCCAAAGCTTTACTGTTTCTTATGACTCTGCAGAATTTGTGCATGGTTCTGTTGACGTATTTCATCAAGATCCTTTATTTAGCAGCTATAACAATGTACTGGTGCATAAACCTTCCTCTGTAATATCACAAGCTGATACTCTGCTGCAGCCTACGCGCTCTCTATCTAGTGATATGGATTGGTCTGAAGCATACTCTGGTAGTGAGTCCCTTTTGCCCGATACAGACACTTTGACCATACGTAATGCTTCTTCCTCTGATTCTGTAGATGAAATTACGTATGAATCATCTGGTTTTAGTGATGTTAATAAGATGCTTCAAAAAGGTGATGTTGTATATGGAGATGAGAAAGAACTGCAAATTTCTTCTTCTTTAAGTGAAATGGCTTCCAGTGCTGAAAGTAAAGTGATACCTGAACTTTCTACATCTGTTTCTAACAATGATGTAATTAAGCAGACCACGTCTCTGCAAGAAAGCCTACTTCCTGTTTCTAGCACAAAGGGAATCCTTCCAGTCTCTCTTGCTTTTTCCACTACTAAGGTATTTGATTATGATATTAGTAAACTTACAGAAAATCACCTTTCTGTTCAGCCTTTGCATGTTACATCTCCAGCCTCTGATGACACTTTGCTTAGACCTATGCTTAGTGCAATCTCAGAACAAGCTGTCTCTGCCCCTGCTTATAGCAAAACGTTATCCTCGACTCAGCCGTACTTTTATGAGGCCTCAGCTACATTAAATAATGAAGCTTTACTGCAGTCCTCCTTCCAGTCTTCTGGCGATGGCACTCTGCTTAACACAGCTGCAGTTGTGCCTAGTGATCCAATATTGGCTGAAAGCTCCAGGGTTTTTAAAGATAGTTCTGCATTTGACCAAATATTGCATCAAATGGCACCAGGTTCTGCTACAAATGAAACTATGCTGCCTTCTGCATCTCTACCTTCCGTTGCTGATATGTTGTCAAACTCTTTTAGTAAGCCCACAGCGTCACTTCAAGGTTTATCTGTTTCTCATGCAAATGAGTATGTTTCATCCAGTTTGTTTAACAGTGAAGAAGTTCAGCAGGTTATACCTTCATTGTACAGTAGCGATGTTTCATTCCAGATGACCAGTTTAGAACATACAAATGCTTTTCCCCCCCAAGCAGCAGATGCAGTGACAACTCCCTTCCTAACAGCTGATGCATTACCACATGTAGCTACTCCTCCAGACAGCCGTACCTCTGCAAATGTTTTTGAACGAAGTGAGGCTGCCAGTGTCTCTTCAAGTTCTCCATTTGGTTTTGATCCTGTTCAAATGCCCGCAGTGGTTTCTGATTCTGACGTGTCCATTCATCACACCCGTCCTTTACCAAGTGCACATATTTCTGTTACAGCTGTTCCTCCCAAAAGTGAGAGCCCTGTAACTTTGGGTAGGCTACTGGTTCCTTCTAGAGAATCCTCTGGGTTGTCTCCCAGTGTCATGTCCAGTACCGATTTGTGGCCTTCTGTAGTTGAGGATGACTACGATGAATATGACGATGGCTTCCCCATAAGTAACTGTATCTCATGCTCTTCCCATAGAGAAGATCAGGATATGGTAGTAGAGGAACAAAATGCAGAGGTAAACAATAACAAGGATCAGAGTAACCTAATTATAAGCTCACATTCTGAGAAACCTGAAGAAGAGAGAATTTCAACTGCTGCATCAGACAGTCAGAACCATGCCACGGACAGACATAATTATACATCTGTACCATCTCTGACAGCGAGTGTGATACCTGAGAAGCACAACGACCCAACACATTTGGAGAACCATATTCAAACTGCTAGCATCCCATTGCAAAACACATCAGAGTCTAAGTCTTGGGCTGTTTTTACAAGTGATGAAGAAAGTGGTTCTGGCCAAGGTACCTCAGATAGCCTTAATGATAATGAAACGTCAACAGATTTCAGTTTTCCTGACCTTAATGAGAGAGACACTGAAGGGGCAGTTGAAGCAGGTAACTCAGAATTAACTCCTGGATCATCAAGGTCATCAGCCTCATCTGTAACTAGTGATCACTCATCAGTATTCAACATCTCTGAGGCAGGTTAGTTACGGATAAGTCTGTTGCATACTATGGAAAGCTGTGAGGGGGTACTTTTGTGCTGTAGAGAATGAGGTTTATGTACAACTGTATATAATAAACAGAAGGACAACAGGGCCAGTAGGGGTGATTAAGGAGGCACTGGGAAGCAGGGGTACATACTGAGCAGGTTGCTTTGTGAGTGCCACTTCTGTCTACTTCAAACTGCACCTGAAACTCTTCAGTAGGAAGATTTGTGTTCTGCTTTTGGATAGATCTGTACCATGAGCTGAAGTCAGATGGTGCACAGTCTAAAACCAGAATTTGTTTCAATGTTAATGGTTTAATTTTAGTTTTAAGGGTATAAGAGAGATGTAAGTTTTTTGTACAAAGACATTGTGGAGGGAACTATACCAGCACAAACATACCACTGGCATTCTGTTTTGTAATTATGGCAGCACATTTTGTCTTTATGTTTTATTTTGTATTTTCTAAGGTGTATTGAGCAAGGAAGAAGATGCTTCAGCTTGATTCTGATTCATCTTAATTTGCAAAAACATTCATCTTCATTCTTATTGTTTAAGCCGTCTTCAAATTTCAGTAAGAGGCAGTTTTCTGTGCTAGTTTTGCTTGTTTCCAGTATATCAGAGCTGGGTTCTCCTGTGCATGTTTATATATATATATATATATTTCCTATTTATTCCTCTTAAAGTCAGTGAGAGATTTTGTGAACTGTGATTCCAAAAATAAGGTCAGAAGGCAAAACTGCACCTCACATAGATAAGAACCAGATAAATATAAAACATTGCCTTTATATTTAAAAATATATTGTGGAAACTTAAACCATTCAGACAAGAAATTTGAATTTCTTCATGTTATCATATTGAAAACCCAAAAGTAAAATCAGAAAAAAACAACAGCAACAACAAAAAAAAACCCCCATGGCTCGGGGGAAAAAGAACACCAAAATGTAATTGTGTATTTTGAGAAGTAAATTGAACTTAAGTGTTCACAGCATCTGTAGAGGGCAGTATCATCCAACTAAATTTGTTTGGAATGGAGTCTAGAAAGCGTGTGAAATTTTAGGCTGAATCCTACAAATACAGAGCAAAATGAAATGAGGTTGTACGATTCACAAGCAACAGAGTACTAATATGAAAAGGTTGCAAACTGACACTGTATAATCGGAGCTGACTGAATGTGAAAAATGGAAAACAAAAAAAAAAATAGAAAATGTATTGAAAAAAAGTAGAAAACGTGCTGAAATTGTTATTAGTCCTAACAAATTAAGCATAATAAGTGAATTAATTCAGTTGGTAAGTGGTTACGTCATGGTTTGAAATGCAAATCATATTTCTTTAAAAATCAAAGAAAAGGAATATTTCAAAACATGTATGACTAATATCAGTGAATGTTCCCACTAAAGATTTATAGTTTAGATGATAAGAGTCATTTTAGTTAGCAATGAGCTTGAACCGTTAATTCCGAAAAGTACTTCAAAGAAGATGATACGTATCTAGAGTAGTAGTACAACAGACAAATTTTGTCTTCTAAATATTATTGAAAGACATTACGTAGTATCACTTCATGTACATTATTCTTCCCAATAAATTATGACAAATATTGTCTTTTAAAAACTGGAAATTAAATGTGAGCATGTCTAACTGTAAATCAAATATATTTTTCCTTAACTCAAATACAAAGGAATTAAAGCAAAAAAATGATGTGAATTCATCAAAAATTAATTTTCTTATTTTGACTATTCCAGAAAAATTGTCATTTAAGCTTTTCCTAGTCTTTATTATAGTTGTTGATGTATAATCGTGCCTGTACTGAATGAGGGTTTTCTCCTTAGGACCTCTATGGCTATCTAAACCTTTCAACTTCAGTTGAAAAACCATAAGAGAAATCAATATAAAGAATAATGCAACTGATCCAAGTATGTCGATTGTTAGGGAGCAGGAAATCTGCTGTAGGTGAGACTCTCTGTTCAGCTGCTGTCGTTGGAGTGATGGTCAAGTAGGCAAGAAGCTCCCTATTACAGGGATCAACTGCTCTTCTTCCCACGTAGCAGAACAAGACTTGGTCATGCAATTTGAAGGTGCCCTGTTATCACACAGATGAGTCTGAGTCTTACTCTGTGAATTACTCCAGATTTGAACAAGCAAGTGTGAATGCCTCAAAGGGATCGCATTCTGATCTTTCATGCTTATATGTAGTTTCCTCTTGAATCAGTAGGAAATACTGATTTTAGCCTACTCGCCAGAAGCCTGGGGACAAATTTTCAGAAGCAATTTTTGTCTACAGTCGCTTTGCACACTGAGATACAGGATTGAAAAAGTAGTGAGTGATTTGGGTGTTTAAGCACTTTGAACTAAAACCAAGAAAATATCTGCAAGATCAGGGCCTAGACATCTTCTTATAGAAAGCCCAAAAACTCAAGAAAATGAAAGCAGAGACGTGGCTGGAAGCCTATGCTATGTGATCATTTCTGGCTTTTTATATCATATTTAGGTCATGTGCTTTTTTGTCAATGTTTTTTTCAGATCCAGCTACATTCCCTCCTCCCTTTTGTCTGAAAACTGTCATGTAGAATTGGTCTTGAAATCCCATTGGAGTGCAGTTGATTTCTAGACAGCAATATCCTGTCCCATACAGAACATTCATTGTATTAGGACAGTTCACAAGAGCAGAAGACATGTAGTTATCTTAGAAAATCTAGGGATTCTAAAAAGTGTGGAAGTGATTATTTCTGTGTTTTGGCTCATATCTTGGTCACAGATCACAGTCAGATGCATAGATTTAAAAGAATCAGTTGGTTTGTGTCAAAATCTATGTTTTCAAGTGTTTTCTTTCAAAAGGGATGACCAAAGTAAAGTCTGCAGGATTGGTCTCTTCCACCATTATGTATGCTTCTTCTAATGAGCTTATAAAATATATTAGTTTAATCTTCATACAGGTTCCTGTGCCCAAATATTTTCACCATCCAGTATTACAAGGCTGACAAATATGTGAAATCTAGATAGTATCTAAATAACAATTTGTTTCCCAGTAAAGATGGAGGTAGAAAATTTAATTCTGGCTCTATTACAGTTGGAGGAGGGAGTGCTGCAACTTAATTTAAAGGAAACTGGATTTTCTATAAGGCAAGTTACCAAATGGACAGCATATTAAACTACAGAAGGCTTAGGTGCAATAAAGTAACCACACCGAGATTTTCTGTTTAAGAAAAAAAAACAAAACACAATTATTAGTCAAAGAGAAGTGATTTGCATTATGTGAGTGACAGTTTAATATCAAAGTGTTCTTTACACATTCCAATATTATAAATTCAGATCCCTTAACTCATTTGACTTTCAGCTAATAAACAGATGAAAATAAAAAACTTTCTTCTATATTTTAACAACAATCTGCTATTCTTACAAAGAAGTCTCCACTGCTGGAAGGCTGAATCACAAAAGCTTGAATACTTTGCTTTACCTTCTATCTGCTTATTTTCTGTAAGCTGGTTTGCAAATGTATACATTTTCTGCAGAACATAGTAAAAAAGAGAGGTAAGTGGTATTAAGTAGGCTCATTATAAGACACCTTCACTCATGCTGTGTGTTTGTCAGAATTTAAACATGGACTGTTTCAATTTTCTCTGACTGCAGAGGCAAGTAATAGTAGCCATGAGTCTCGTATCGGTCTAGCTGAGAGTCTGGAATCAGAGAAGAAGACAGTTATACCACTTGTGGTCGTATCCGCCCTGACTTTTATCTGTCTAGTGATTCTTGTGGGTATTCTCATATATTGGAGGTAAGTTGTTGCTTTGTTGTTTTATTTTTTTTTTCCAGTTCTAAAGAACACTGATTTGAAAAATGTGATTAACATTATTGAGCTGCTATGTAAGAGGGAGACTGGATCTTGTCTCTCACTGTGTCTTTGTTTTGCTCCCAGAGCTGCAGTGGCATAAAGCAGTAGGCTGGTTTCTTTCTGAAATGCTCAACTACAATTCTTGTTGGTTGCAGTGCTGAAACACGACAAATACCTTATTTCCATACTGAGAGATTTTAGTAAAAATTACTTTTGTTTATTAATGCCTAGAAGCCAAGTGAATTAACAGAACACTGGGAAGAACAGGACGAAGAAATAAAATAAATAGCATGGGATTGGTTTGTTTCCTATGTTCCCAATCATGTAACTGTTAAAAAAAAAAAAAAAAAAGTAGTTATCAATTTAAGACAAGAAGACAAGAATCTGTGATTGTCAACAGGACCGCATAAATAAGCAGTTCATAAAGGACTGTAGGAATGTGCTGTTGCCGATACTGAATGTGAGAGAGAAATGAGATAGTCTGTCAATATTTTAAGATCTCTTCCTGAGTAGCTCTCATGTTCTGCGACTAAAAATTGTTCTGCTTTGAGATTCTGCCTGTCTCAGAATGAGAATTTTTGCCCCCCAGCCTTTGAAACCATTCACCAGGTGATGAAGCAGATGAGTTTTGTGCGTGCATGTGTGCTCAGATTCCCTCATGGGCATGTTTTCTGTGACTTGATAAGTTAATAAGAAAATAAGAAAAAAACGTCAGGCATAAGTGAGGTGGTAGACAAATCCTGAGAACATAACCACTGAGGACAAAAGACTGTACCTATTCTATGAAATAAGGTGGTCCGGGGACTCTTCTCCAGTCCTGAGGCATGGCACAGATCGTTTCCGCACAGCGGAAGGCTCTTCCCTCCCTGGGGACAAACAAGGTGGGTTCATTCAAATCCTCTGCCCGGGACAGTTTCTTGGTCTAACCCCAGACCATGTCAAGCATTGTGTGCAATAAAGCAAATTGGCCTAAGCTGTGAGCCTACCAGGAATCTTGTTAGTAATGTGTCGGTTTCACATCTTCAACTTTTCTTCACTGGATGCAGATAAAGACATAGAGTCTTCGTAGGGACAGGGCTGCTTAGGCTCTCGCAGACTTCCAAAATCCCACACAACCCCTTTCTGAGAGTGGGGGTTGCCAAGGAGGAGACATAGTGGACCAAGAGATGAGTGTAAGTTGCACATCATCCTGCCATGGAGACTCTTACTGTTTTGTGATGGCAGGGGCCTGATTCCATCATTGCTTATGTAGTGCTAATGCATAAACTGGCAGCAAGGAGCAGGGCCTCACTCCTTGAAGGCTTCTGGAGCCTGTTGCTTTTTCTTCTTTCATCTATCCAGTCCTGCTTCGCCTAAAATGTGTAGCAGTGGCAATCAGTAGACATCCCATCCCTCAGCAGACCAGGCTTAAGAAATGAGTTCAGGCTTCCTTCATTCCAGGCAGGCATCCTTATAAGTCAGCCAGTCTTCAGCATGATTAGACACTTTAAAGTAATGAATGTGCAGAAAGATTTCTTCCACTTTTCAAAGTAGCAGTTAACTGCTGGAAGAATTGCACACATTTCTTGATTTATATCTAGTTGGATAATTATATTCTCCATCACAGGATTTCTAGCTGACCACTTTCATATTGAGAGCCTTTTCCTGTCTTTCATGTTACACAACGTGAACATTCATACTGATCTTCCAAAGAGTTTCATCCTTGAGCCTAAATAGTCTCTCAAATCTCTTTTCTTTGCCAAAGAACACTACACATTTTAAGACCCAGATTGTGTAGTGCAGTTTTATTAATCCTACACATGTTACAAGCTTGTTTTTGTCAAATAACATTGTGTTCATTTTATATTTTTTCTCTGGGAATGAACAATTCTGTAACATAGGTCTTTCAAAATAAAACAAAAATCCCGTTAGCAGTAATATCTTCTTGAAGTTGAATTTAATCTTTTCTGTATTTCTTGTGTACTACAAAATAAAATATGGAGCTCTTTTTTTGTTAATCCTTGAGAAAACGTTCTTGGGCTTTCAGATAACACCAGTAACATATTTCAGCAGAATGAATCACAAGCTGTATGTATTATAGTTAGGACTTTATATGCCTCTTTCATAGATACCAAGACTTTCACCACTTTTTAAAGCCTGTGAAAAATCTTAATGTTAACTTTATTGCTATGTAGCTATAAGCATTTCCATGGCTAAGTTTAGCTAATTTTGAAATAATTGTTGTAAGATGACTGAATTTCTTTTTATAATGCGTATCTGCCTATTTTTCTTTTATGTGAGCCAATTATTTTCATTCATTAAAGTTAATTAACAGATTTGCAAGATGTTATTCTTTTGGCAAGAGTATTCAAAAAAATAGCATGGGTATATCCTTGCTGAGTATTTGATAGAAAACTGCCACCTCCTGATTTGAATATGCAAAAGGTGTAACCTTTTTTTTTAAAAAAATATTGTTTCAAAACCAAGTAACTCCCAAAAGCCTCAAATTCCAGCTTTTCAAGGTTAAAAAAAAAAAAGGCAAAATTATTTTGTTCTTCACGCAAATGACTTGTTATCAGAAAAATAATTCTCTACCATCTGTTGTTTGGGTTTCGTTGGTTTTTTGGTATTGGGTTGTTTGGGTTTTTTTTTACATGAAATTGTTAATCATCACTTGAGGAAATTCCCCAATCTCTTCACTATCTCATTAGGCATAATTTCAATCTTTTTGTGATAAAAAACCTAATTTCTCTAACATGAATAAAAACTTTTAATGATAATACTGTCTAAAGAATATCTAATTTCCAGTAGGAACGTGCATCGTTTTGAATTTTTGTAGTCTTATGCATCAAGCATTTGTAATTCAATGCAAAGACATTTTCCTTTCATTTTTTTCAGAATGATTAAGATTACAGTGGTATAAATAAGGAGATCCTTTTGCCTATTTAATGGCTTTGCCTCCTTGACAGATTATTTTTACAGCTTTAGAGAGAATTTTCTATCCAAACATAGAATCTATCCATTCTTCTTGGTATCTGACTGAGTCCTTGTACACTATGCAGCAGGAATATTTGAATCTCCATGCTTTGTGCTTCTCATTTCTGGATAGCTTCATCATTCCCATTTTCTTGAATTAACCTTATGTATTTTGGTGAGTGAAATTGTAAGTTTCTCTGTGCTGACATACTGGAAATTGTTTATGCATATATGTAATTTTTCATTGAATTGGTCAATGCAAATAAACCTAATGAAATGATTTATGGGAAGAAATGTAAAAGAATTCATGCTAATCGGTTTTTATAATGGGTAACATAAGACGAGCTTGGCAAGTAGTGAAATGGTAATAGTTGTCAGTGTGAATTGTGCCATTCAATATTGTTTTTTGAACAAATACATATGAATCTCAGTAAGATACTAGCTCTAGTAATGTGAACAGCAAATTCCTAATGCAGTTCCAGTTATATTTCTAGGTACAGAGATACTGGATATCAGCTCCTAGAAAATGCATGACAGCAGTGCTTCGGAAATTGCCAACCTAGAAACAGACAAATCCCTGAGCAGTCATTTAAATTTTAACTTTCCTCTACCACCCTGTATCTCTGAAATGCAGCTATCAGAGAATGTTCATTTTCCTATCCATGATTTCAACCTGTATGTTGAATCCTGTGTTCATTTTATGGAAAAAGATCTGAGAATCTTCTGTAAGGATAATTAAACTTGCACATGAAGAACCAAATAAAAACAGATTTTAACTTACAGTGTTCACATTCATCCATCCATGAAAGAGAACCACTCAACTGCATAACATCAAACCATAGATAGATGAACTAATTTAATTTGAAAATTAAAATTTTGACTGACAAACAAAAGATGAATTGGAATAATTTAAAAAGTGGAATCATTGGATTCACTAAGATCTATTTAAATATCTTTTGGATCCATCAGATCTTCAAATGATCAAAACCATTTCAAAATAAATTCTAATAAGTATTTGAGAATAATCACTGATGCCCTGTGAGCACAGGAGACCCTGAAGAGACCCTCTGCAGTCTGAGATGTAGTGTTCTCCCAAGCAGTTCACACTGAAGTGTTCGCTCAGATCTAGTATCCCTCACATTATATCAGAGAGCTGCTGCTTCATGGATTCCTTTACAGATAGAGACACTCTAATTAAATCAGTGTTTTTTCACTATCTCATATAAAAACTGTGTGTTCAAAGAAGCGCAGTGTCTAAATTACAAATTACAGTTTTAGGTTGAAGATCTAAATACTTTGACAAAAGGTGTAAATTAAATAATCAGCTTAACATTGAGTGATGGGACCTTTGTCTGGAAGTTTGAAATAGTCATCACTTTTTACATTAACAACAAGTGATAATTAATGAGACATGGTTATTAACATTAGGTTTCGTCACAAAGGCTTTCACTGCTGATGCCAAAGCAGATGGAGTGTCTATTTATGACTCTTATTACAGGTTAAGTCAACCACTATGAATTTGTCTCCCAAGTGTGCTAAGGGTGTAATTTACTTTCAGCCACAATTAACTTGTTAAAGATTAAAGATACAGTGGCTCAGTGAGGAATAGAGAATGCATAGCATATTATGAGGACATTTTAATCACTGCTTTTTATATGAAAAGCATTACACTAATTAAATTCTTTTTAGTTAAATCTTTTCACAGACAAAGTGATGACAAATCTCTGCAGTGTTATTCCATAAGCTTTATGTATGATCATTGTTCAAAAGCCACAGGCATTAGAGGGAGGACATTATTTGTTTCTTGTCCTTTAAAGTTGAGGTGGTTGGCATGTGTGGTTGGTTTTTAAGAAATGCAGCACATCAACATTCTCAGTGCACAGTAGACAGGGCTAGACTTTCCAAAAGTGCTTAGTGAAGTACTTTGATGTTCAACTACCTCTCCATCATTTTGCAGCCAGTTCTGAGACTAACTCTTGAATGTTATATTAGCACTGGGAGCCTTTCTCACCTTGGCAGCCACAAACTGCATAATGTGCAAATGTTAGAGCCTTCTTCAAAACTAGGAAAGTGTTCTAAGCACATCTTGAGTATCATAGAGTCATAGAATCATAAAACTGCTTGGGTTGGAAGGGATCATGAAGGCCATCGAGCTCCAACTCCACTGCCAAGAGCAGGATTACCAACCGCTAGATCAGGCTGCCCAGGGTGCCATCCAGCCTGGCCTTGAGCACCTCCAGGGATGGGGCATCCACAGCTTCTCTGGGCAGCTGTGCCAGCGCCTCACCATCATCTGAGTAAGAAATTTCATCCTAACATCTAACCTAAATCTTCTCTCTTTTAGTTTAAAGCCATTCCCCCTTGTCGTATCACTATCTACACATATAAAGTCAGTCTTCCTCCTGTTCATAAGCTCCCTTTAAGTACTGTGAGGCCTCCTCAGAACTTTCTCTTCTCCAGGCTGAACAATCCTAACTCCCTCAGCCTTTCTTCATAAGAGAGGTTCTCCATCCCTCTGATCATCTTCATGTCCTCCTCTGGACCCACTCTTAACAGCTCCACTTTCTTCTCATGCTGGGCCCCGCCAGACTTGGACATAGTACTCACAAAGAGGCCTCTTGAGGGCAGAGTGGAGTAGAGTAGAGACAATCACCTCCCTCTCCCTGCTGGCCTCTCCTCCTCTGATGCAGCGCAGGATACCATTGCCCTTCTGGGCTGCAAGCACATACTGCTGGCTAAGTGCAGCTTTTTGTCCACAGAACCCCTAAATCCTTCTCCACAGGACTGCTCTCAAGGAGTTCTTCTCCCAGTCTTTACCCATATCTGGGATTGCCCTAACCCAAGTGCAACACCCTGCATTTGGCAATGTTGCACCTCATTAGGTTCATGTGGGCCCACTTTTCAAGCTTGCCCAGGTCCTTTCGGTGGTATCCCTTCCTCCTGTAGTATAACTGCACCATTTTCTTGATGTACATCAAAAAATAACATTTGTAAGTAAAGCTAAGTACACAATGGATAGTCTTATCTTAGGCGTGTCATGAAAAATCAAAAGCCCTTCTGAGACCATCACAAATGTGCCTTTAGAAGATTCTAGTCGGACTCCAAATTTGCCATGTGTATCATGTTGCATGCCAGAACTTTGTTTTTGATGTAGCTCTCCACTTTCTCCTGTGTTTTATGAAAATTTGCATTGTACACTAAGACAGAAAATTCCATGTGCATGTTTCCCAGAGGCTTCACTGAAATAAGCTTACCAAAGTCTTTGTGAGCTGTGTAAGTGGTTCTGGAAAGAATGGTAATATACACATACTCGCTATCTGTTTCTCAAAGTAGCCTCAAAACTTCTTCATTATTTTAACAATTATGAGAAGGGTTTTATTAGTGCAGTGGTATTTATTTACAGGAACAATACAGAATTAGAATTTAAAGTGAGTACAGAAAATAGCAAAAAATCATGCTATAGCTTGAGCCAACAGCTTTCAAGAAGCAGAATCTTGTAAATGCAAAATGAGATTAGTATTTCCTTGATTCGTATGTTTCTTTTTAAATTTAATAATTCCTGAATAATATTTCAAATAGATTAAGTGACCCAGAGTAAAGATTGTTATTAGCATTTCTAATCATATGGAGATTTTTTAATTAAGGAGGCTTTGCAATACTTCCAGCAGCCGTTGGTTATTTAGTCCCTTGAATTACTTGGACTCTTAACAGATGCTCTTCTTATTATATTCACATCTGGATTACAGCACAGATACAAATAACAGTGGGGGTCATAGCTAAGGTTGATTCCATTTATATTCATCTTTGAGTGTTTATCAACAAAGCTAGCATCTCCTGGAGTAATAAATTCCCCTGCTTTCCTCTGTCAGCTTCAGGAAGTCCTCCTTGGTTAAGGTGTCCCTCAGTGTTGTGAGACTAACATTACAAAAAAATTGTTTAGCAGTAGTGCAGAGCTTCCATTTTGTCTGATACAGAGCATGTTGCTGCGGACTTTGTTTCCATGTCTGCAGTAGGCTCTACTGTTGAATTACCGGAGCTGATCTCATACACTGCTCCATCTTCAGGCTAGCATAATCATATGAAATGGAATTATGTATGCAGATTTGGATAAGCAAAGAAGACAGTGGCATTTTTTATACTTGAAATTGTTGCACAGCATCTACAGTATCTCCTGAGAGTTCCTCGTTCAGCTTTCACTATGTCTGATGTCTGCTCTGTCTTCTGCCTCTGGTATAGGTAAAGTTGCATGAACTATACGTTATCCTGAGTTAATTAAGTATCTTCAAGCTGTATGCATAATTTGTAGTATATCGGGGCAATATTTCTATCATAGTAGTTGTGTTTGACACTCCATGCGAACTGGTTTTCAAAACCATGACTTTCTTGTCTTGACTAAATGATGCCAGAATTCCAAAAGATTTTAGGTAATGTTTTGTGTTTGCAATATTTATTTATGTTTCTTCTCCTATAGGAAATGTTTCCAGACTGCTCACTTTTATTTAGAAGATAACACATCACCTCGAGTGATTTCTGCTCCCCCGGCTCCAATCTTCCCAGTCTCAGGTATTTTTTGTCAACTGTTCTGTGGATTGATTGGATCTGTTGGAAGATCCTTCCTTGCATGAGTCCATATGAATTCTTTACGTACCTTAAACCAGAAATTATTACCTATTTGTAGTAATTAACACAGGTGCACTCAAGAGAGGCAGAGGTTAGTGTTGCTCGTACTTTCTCCTGTAGGTAGCACAGAAGAGAAATATCCTCACCTTACGGAGCAATCTCAGGGAGATGCTGTGCCTTCTAGCCTGTGTCACCCACACTCAAGCTACACTTAGCAGCTCTAGTTCGCTGCCACAAAGCAGAGGGTTACACCAGCAACGTACTCTGCCTCATTTCTTCCATTAATTTTGTCACCTGTGTATAGAACATGAACTTTACTTTTTACCAGCAGGATCAATATATTCCTCATCTGTGTTTCATTGGCATTTACAATCTCTTCTTTAACTCTAATTGATATATTTTAGTAGCATATCTTCTATTGTAAAATTCTCTGTGAACCTCTCACAAAACTGATGCCCAAATGAAGAGTATTATTTGAATCTTCTCTTTCCATATCCACTCTACTTTTTTGGAGAAGCCGTTTCTTTTCCTTCTTCCGTGAGAAGGCAGAGAAGCACATGCAGCTCTTCTTGCTCTTTCAAACTTATTAGAGTAGAAAGGAAATCAAATAGACTAATTTTGCAGATCCAAGCCACATTTTCACACATGAAAAGAAGATATCCTGTTCCACAACTAATGCTTTTACAAACTGTGCAATTAGACAGGGGGATGGGTACTCTTGAAATGACTAAGGAAAGCAAAAAAGTCCTTGTGTAGGTAACTATTAAGAACATTTAATTGAATAAATCCCATATATTAGGCTTCTCTTGTCACTGAATTGTAGGCATCTTTAAAGGCCTCTTGTGTTGATTGCTATTGTGAAAAGACGGGTAGCCTTTTTCTAAATGGTTAATAGATGGGGATGTGGCTTGATTTCAGAAAACATGTCATTACATATGAATGTCAAGTGGCAATCATTACAGGAAATTTCAGCTCTTACTCTCTATCATTAACTATATTGCAGTGCAACTGTATAATTTTCTTGCAATTTTCCCTGACCAGCTCACCTCAGGGAGATAGTGTATTCCATTGTGATAAGACAGAATTGCACTTACAGTTATTCAAGTGCTTAAAATATGTGTTCTGACACTGAGATTTTACTTCTGGCATGCTGATATTAACTTAAAGAGGAAAGTGTTTTTAAATGACTAACGGATACGTAAAATGTTGTACAGAAGAAGGTCCAGCACTGAGAAAAATGTTTTTGTTTTCTTTTGCGTGCAACCGATGTCAAGTGAGCAGTTTTTGTGTTTTCTGTCATACAAGTGTTTCAGCAGCGTAATTTTACAGTTGAGACTGACTGGCATATAATGTTGGCAAAGAGTGTAGACCAGAAAGAGCATTTTGTAACTGCTAAGCTGAAGATTTTATTAGAACAGTGACTAAAAGCACACTCCATGGATCTCATTATAACCTACGTTTTCCTTCTGTGGAATTCATTAGTAAAGATAGGAGACTGCAGTTATTCAGAGAAAACGCTCTGGCACTTCACAGTATAAATTGCACATTTAGCACAAATAGTGAATTACAGGCTGATATTAGGAGACAATACCAGCCTTTAGTGAGCTTCAAGTAGTACTTCATATCTACAAATATAATATATCCCTAGAGTTAGAAGTTACTAAGATGGGAGATTAGCAGTGACCAGGAAATAAAATAGTAGTAACCTGAAATCTCTTTCTCCCTTTCTGTCCTCACTCTAAGATCATCTACCTTACCTTCTGGTGTTGTGTTTGCAAATCATTAGAATAAACACTTTACGCCAGGTTTCATCTCTGAAGTGTGAAGATAGTGTTACATATTTATTCGGCTTTTCTTAGGCTTGACTGGATAAATTCACGTTTTGTATGCAGATCCATTCATGTAAGTAGAAGACCAGATGGATCTCCATACAAATCAACAAATTCTTGGTAACCAAAAGCCAAAATTATTAGGTGGCCTAAACGCTGAACATCTGTTGACATAAATATCAGGTCTTTGTTCAATGTTTTTGATGGGTTTTTTTCTCATATGAAACAGTGCTGAACTTAAAAATTGTGAAATAAACATATTTTACAATGTTCCAATAAATAAATATTATTCAAAGCCAAAACTAGCTAAAATAATGTCACCATTTAACAGGCAATTAGCAGAATAGAGGACTGTGTTTACCTAGCATATTTGCAGGAAAGAAAAGATTAAAAGTCTCAAATGTTTCAACATGATCTCTAATTAATGCTCTACATTACCATTTTACTGTGTTTGTATAAATTAAGAAGGAGATGTAGTGAAATAAAATATCTGATGGAAAATTCAGACTCATTAGTCATATGAGTCACTTTTATTGGTTGAGAATGTAAATGTTTTCTTTCTGTGTATCCAGAAAATGTTAAATCTTTAACTTAAAACTTGGATTATCATCCTGATGTGAGAATTTGCAGTTGATTCCCGGGATCAGACATAAGTTTACATCAATCTTAAAATTATGGGAGTGAATGGGGGAAAATTCCTGTTGAAAATGCTCACTTATGCAGTGAAGGATGAAAATCTGTTGTTGTTTCTTTTGAATGCCAATGCATACATGCAACACATCAGAATTATACTACTGGCATAATGCTGCATTAATTTAGCAGGATTGGAACTATGCAGCTAGTCCATGTACTGTATCAGAGAACCAGTGCAATACTAATCAACCTAAGGCATCCAGACTTGTCTATCTGATCATTCTTTCTTTACCAGTATTATTCAGATTCCTGCTCCTGCCATTTCCCTTTGAATACCTTGTAGCAGACTGCTAAACCTCACAGTTCCCCTTGACTTCACAGTCAAGTCAAATCAACTGTTCTTCAGACAAGATCTGCATTCGCAGAGTCAGCATCTTAATTTTGGTGGCTTAAAGACAGAACAAGACTTAGCTGGATATTTTCCATATCTTCTCTCAGAATAGCCATTTAGAAATGTGTAAGTGTTTGAGAATGATTTTAGAAATATTAATGATGTTGGAGAATGTTTTTATTTTTATGGGTAGTTGTATATCCGAAGTGCAGACCAAAAATTTTATTTCAGGATGTTGTATGGATTGCCTACATATGAACGTCTTTCTGTGTTCCTCTGGCTTTTTATTCTTCATAAATATATTTTTTGTCTTTTCCCACTCCTAAGATGATGTTGGAGCAATTCCAATAAAGCATTTTCCAAAACATGTTGCAGATTTACATGCAAGTAATGGTTTTTCTGAAGAATTTGAGGTATGACGTCATCTTTCTTAGTGTACAAATAATGTTAAGTTTAAGTGCCTGGAAAAAAAAGAGAACTGGGTATTACATTCTGACTTGGGGCACTAAGGTCATAATCTCATGTAGTTCATGCATAAAGGCTAGGGAGATTTATAAGAAGGCTGGGATACAAATGGGGTTGGTTATGGCTGTGAGAAAATGCTAAATAACTATGCGAATAACCTGTGCAGAGATAATACAATCTGTATGGTTTAACAGATATAGCTGTAGATTTAAAGCTATTCCATTACTAATGCCAATTGAATTTTGCAGAAGCTACGCACATTCGCATGTTCCATTTACAAAGAAAAAAACAGGAAAATAATAATGAGTACACATTACAAGACTTCTGAGTAATGGGGGAGCTAATGTAGAGTCTTCATGTGTGGTAGTAAAAGCTTTGCAGTTGATTTCAGAAAACAGATGGTTTATATGGTGTATTTCAAAACTTTGAAACATGTTCTCATAATGTTACTCTCACCATATGTAGCTAATTCATGTATGACTTCATCGCTTCTCACGTTCATATGCATTGCGTGCAATTTAAAGATAGATGATAAGTACTAACTTAAGTCACTTATAAAACGAGCATTATAACCAAAAACTCCGTAATTAAAGCTAAGCTATTAAAACTCTTGACAGGTGTTCATTCTCTAATAAAATCAAACAGTTGTGATGAAAACAATTTTATTTAATTGATCACTATTAATTTAAAATCATTTTAACATTACTGCAGCAAAAACAGTATTGAAACTAAAGAAATTCATAGTTTTGCATCTCTCAGTATTGCTTAAGGTTCCCCATCTAATGTGTTGTAACCCAACAGACCAAAAATTACGTTCACCTAACCTTATTCTTAAGCATCTCCAATTCATTAGATATTCAGAGTATGAATCTGATTGTGGGACTGAATTTGTAAGTACCTGTGAATAATGCCTAGTTCATGTGTTACTTTAAGCAAGTGCATATGGACTGACAGGATTGGATCCCAGATAGGCTGGCTGTTAATAAGAACAAATGTTGAAAAACTGTGTGTAAATACAATGGTAGCAGTGTTCCTTCAACATCAGTAGGTATAACAGTGAAGAAATCATATTGTTCATCATCTTCACTTCCTAAATCACTGCAGCGATCTGAAGACCAAGTATACTGCACCTCACTGAGCCTTCACCATCTAAACAATTTTATTCTTGCTGTAACTAGAACAAAAAACACATCATCATTTCTTTGAGCTCCTTTTTGGATTTTCAGACTACCCCAGAATGTGTGCAGGCCTTTTTTTACTACTGTTAAAGAAAACAGAAAATACAGAAGAATTGAAGTCTAGCCATTGTAGTCCGAATACATTTGGAGGTCAGGGCATGGGGTTGGTTCACTGTTTTAGATGTATTACTATAAAATAACTCATATTTAAATTTGTAATTTTCAGAATGGTAACCACTTTACATATATATATATTTAAATATCTGAAGGTGAAGATGATTAATATTGAAATAAATCCTAAAAAATGATGAGAAATAGTACTTTTTGTCATAGCTACTTATTCCCTACATAACAATAGGGACCTTATAAATGCTTGAGTTTCTTGTCAGTTAAAGTAATCAGTAAGATAAGAAACTAATAATAGTAATTTTGTGAGTTTTGTAGGCTCTGGGCCTGTCTTCTCAAGCCTGTCTCTTGGAGGCAGTCATCATAAGAGCTTTGGGCTATTGAGATGCAGCTGTCAGACAGAGGACTGTAATGCTGTCCCGTGAAGTATCTGAGCAGCAGGGTACCCTCCTTCAGGAATGAGTGAAAAGAGTGCATAAGAGCTCTACAGGAAAAACTAATGTAGTTATAAGGACCAGTAAGAAATCCTATGGACAGTTAAATACAGAGATAATCTGACTAAAGTCAGTGATGTTTCTCAGATGTATAATCTTTCACTGGAGTAAGGTCTAATGTTAAAGCTAAAGATAGGAAAACAGATCCCATATTTTAACAAGAAATTGTCTCGTCTCTTTTAAGCTTTGTTGATGTAATGGAGATAATGATAATGCATGACCATAATTGTTTTCCATATAGTAACTGTAACTTATATAAACACTTTTATCCATTTGTTCTGTGCTGTGGAATTTGATTTTTTTTACTTTTTTTGCATTCATTCCCTCATTAGACACTGAAAGAGTTTTATCAGGTAAGGAATTATTTCACTGCATTTTTTCTAGCAATGAAGTAGTTGTAAAATATCATAGCTAATTGGGTAGAAGGTTGTGGTTTTTTCATGATGACTTACTGTATTTTAAGACATTTTATTTACCTTAGTACTTATTTAAGTATGATGCACTTTATTTTTTCAGGAAATCCAGAGCTGTACTGTAGATCTAGGTATTACATCAGACAGCTCTAATCACCCTGACAACAAGAATAAGAATCGATACATAAACATTGTTGCTTGTAAGTAAATGCATCACTTGGTGTTTTCTAAGAAACAATTATAGTCAATTATAGACTATAACATACATATAACAGTATATAGTAACATATATGTTACTAGAGGGGAAAAATACCTCTACAGTGAAAAGTCTGGATACTGTTTAGCAAAATGCCTGGAAAGGAATATCATGATATTTCACTTCTGGTTAGTCCTCTGACATCCTGTTGCTTTGATGAGCACTCGTTAGCAGGACATATTTATTTCTTCTTTGATGACCCAAGGGGAGTTGGAAGATTCCAGTATAATATCTTTATAAAGGCAAAGAAGCTGTGTTTTGATTGCCAAAATTAATCCATCTTTGATCTGTAATAATGATGATTTATCCTCTCAGGAGCTTCACAATCCCTGGATATATTTACTGACACATGAAAATATAAATTTACTGTTTTTATGTTCTACTGTGCCCAACCACAACGTAATAGATCAGCTTCATTAGCCAGGACATGTTTTCACACATTGTCTTCTCTAAAAATATATCTGTTCAGTTTTGTTCATCTCTATGTGAAGCCATCACTCCTGGCTCTTAATCATTTTGGTGGCTGTCATGTCCTTCCCACAAGGGGAGTCCCAAATCCCCCTGGATAAATGAAGGTGAAAGAACGCTCAAGGTCTGTGCATAAGAGGAAAAAACATCAACTTCAATAGGAGATTTCTATAGAACAGGTATCCCTTATGTGTTGGCCCTTTCACAGTTATATCTACCTAAGCTGCATGGTTTTATAGAAAATTCAAGTAAGACTTGCATTACTTAACAACTTTAAGAGAAAGAGAGAAAGTTAAAGAGAAGAAACATGGAAGGGGAAAGGATCACCAGTCCTGGATCCAGTGCCAGACCTGCACTGAGGTGTTCTGTGCGGCGTACAGCAAAGAAAAGGGAAGCAGCAGCAGTGAGAAGTGGGAGCAACAACAAAAAAAAGGGTTGGGCCAGCCCCCCCCAGCTCCTATTTATAGTATCAAAGGAAAAAGGAAAGGGACAGTCTCCCCTAGACCCTGTTAGTCATTGTAGTTGGCTCCAGTTTCAGGATTGTTTGAGATACCAGACACCAGCCAAATCTTGGCTGGAACACCAGACACCAGCCAAACCAAAGGAACTGACAGCAGGCCCCCTCCCATCTCTTGACCGTTACTCAGGCATTGTTCTGGACTCTTCCAGGAGTGGTTGAGACGTCAGTCAAATTAAGGGAAGGGACACCAGGCTCTCCCCTGTGACATAATTGTCTCTTGGGGCATGGTCTGGGCTCACATTGACAATCACTTGGGACTCATTTCTTACAGTGGCTTAATTCTCTATAATATTTCAACTTTGTTCAGATAACAAGGCCCAAAATTAAATATATGTTCAGGATTCAGTGACACCAGAGCTTTATAGAAAAAGAGACACCATCAACCCATTTGGCAAGAGGCAATGTGAGCTCTGCATCATCTGCAAGAAATCTAGTTCCACCTGGCTGAAGACACCTCTAGAGGAAAGGAAGGCCATTTTTTTTTCCTCTGACACTCTGTGTTGGTACCTGACCATGCAAAGGTTGCCAGTACAGGGACTTTGTTATCAAAGGGCAGAGAAGATTACTAACAAGTAATTCTTAGCTCAAAGAACAAAAATTGCCACGTGTGACTGAATAAATCCTCCAGTCCATGTAACCAATGGAGACTTCAGAGAGCTTCAGCTCGCTCTGAAGTAGCCACTTGCTGCCTAAATAACTAGAGTTGAGGGTCATCAGCCAACCAGCTGTCCAGGCTCCCACTGCTCTCTAGGCACCAGGCTCTGCTCTCCTTAATTTGCAATGAATGTGCCCAAACATCAGTGCCTGTCATCGTTTGGGACTCTCAGGGCAGCCAGGCTGATGTGCAGGGGTGCTGAACAGGTTTCCCTCTCAGTATCACTATACACTGGATACATTCCAACATTACTGGATAAGTGATTTTTAATTTTATTTCAATTTATATTTCACCGCTCTATTATACTGCAAAGTTACGGTAAGATCACTACACTATCATCATTTTCATTCATTTTCAGTAGGATTGTTTTTCACAAGAGCCTTGGGTTTTTATCAGTTGCACACATTCAGTTTCCAAGGACTTCAAAAATGCCATGCATTTTTCTATGGAAAGTTGATCATGTTTCTTCCTTTCTTATAAAATATGTTTCAGTTTACTTCTGAAATAAATTTCTGAATTTCTGAATGCACTAATCCTTAGATTCTTTAACTTATTTTTCTGTAAACTAGAATTATTAATCTGATTCCTGGCTACGCACAGGATGTTTACATATTTGATTGTCACTTTATTACTCATATATATTATAAAAATATAATTTTGTATTTTTAAAAAGATTTATTACAGAAAGAATATGATTCTAGCAAGAAAATATGCTTGTTTTCTCCCTTGTCTTACTACAGATGATCATACCAGGGTCAAACTAGCACAGCTTGCAGAAAAGGATGGAAAACTGACTGATTACATTAATGCCAACTATGTTGATGTAAGTACCTTTTTCTATCTGACAGCTCATCCATCTATCAACCTGTTCTGTGAATAGTGGTGTACGAAGGTGAATAGACATAATTGTTAAAAATGACAATATTAACAAAAAAAACCACAGCACTTTAATTATCTATGTTTAATGTACAAACTTAAAATGCGAGTAAAGAGGTAAAGCCCATTTCTCTCTCAAATCCATCTTGATATTGCAGCAGCTACAGCTTAGTGAAGAGCTTTATGACTCTAAAAAATGTTCTGTCACATCGGAGTCATTTCAGAAACATTTCATGTTTATTCTTTTATACATTTTTGGTAAGTGGTTAATTCTTCTGTCTGAGATAGAAGATGCCAGTTGGCTGCGAGCCTTATCGAGATACCATTTCTTCAGTTTTCATTACCCAGTAATTTACATGCGAATGATCTTGATTCATTTCTTAAACCACTATCATAACAGATGTCTCATAATCACTATCATGTCAACATTCTGCCAGAACATGGGCACTTGAATATATATCCCATTTGTTGGAACAGTAAACATTGACATAACAGTTGCATTCAGATGTCATCTGGTACCACAGGCTTTCTGTGATTTTGATAGTTACAAATTCAAAAGTACTTAAAAGCTTTTGAGATTCTTTAAAAATAGATAAATAAAATGTCATGTACTCCTCCCAACCTCCTTTTGCTTGTGGACTGTGATTTGACAAGTGTCATTTGTTATATTTCAATTTAGGGCTACAACAAGCCAAAAGCCTACATTGCAGCTCAAGGGCCACTAAAATCGACAGCAGAAGATTTCTGGAGAATGATATGGGAACATAACGTAGAAGTTATTGTGATGATAACTAATCTCCTTGAGAAAGGAAGGGTATGAGTACTTTTGTCTGTTATTTCTCTCTCTGATGTTGATAGGTCTGCCTCTAGCAGGCTCCTTTTTCTCTTTCAGAAATCTGTTTTAGACATTTTTGAGCAAAAACAAATAGTTTGCAGTAGTTGCTTCTACTAGCATTGGTTATAGAAATATAAAGATGAGCATCTGTATTATGCAACTAAAGAAAACACTTAAACTCAGTTGTGAACAGCTGAGGTCTTGAAAGTAATGCTCTAACTACAAAAAAAAAAAAAAAAAAAGCAGCTGTCTTCTAATGAAAATAAAGCCCTATATTCAGGAGTGGCCACAGCGTGAGCTTTGGGTCATGTTCTGCTAAGAGTCCACCCTGTGCCTTAGACCCTGGAAAGGAAAAGGCTGTAGTTCATGAGAATTTTTCAGGACACTTATTGGCAACTTGCTGTTAACATCCCTTGGGATCCACAGTTCCTCTCCTACCACATGACCAAATACACGTCTATCCAGTGAGATGAGGTAAGGTCAACTCCTATCAGAGGATGTTATATGATGGGAGTATGCATGTGCAATGCATATGTGCAATGAAGAGACATTGCATCACTTTTACCGTGTACTGGTAGCAATGCCTACACTGCATGCAAGTTCTTGTCATGCGACCAGCTAAGCATCTAACAAAGGATACAGGCACAGTAGATGCAGACAAGGGCTATGCTGAGTTATCACCACTTCATATACAATACCACACTTCAAGCATGTATTTTCTAGTACGCCTAGTGAAGGAGGACTGGACATCACAGCTCTGTATCATATATTTCTGTCACACACATGCTCACTTTTATTGTCCCTGACCAGCTATAAGTATACTCTACCCATGCTATGCATCAACCGAAAGCCACATATGACTCTACTAACTTGAATGTATTCCTACTCCTATAGATTACCTGTTACTGTCTTTAGATTTTTATAGTGCATACACTATGGCAAGTTCCACAATATAAGAGTACTTTAGCTCTGATAGTATGATTTAAACCTCTCTGGTTTTTGGAGTATAAATAACATCTTTGCATAGTCAGATCTCTACAGCACAAAAGAAATTGTGCACCCTATTTTTTCTCGTGTGAGCGTTACGTCTATTATATATGCGGTATATTGGGAGTTCCTGCATGCTTTTGTGGTTGACTGTGCTCATAAATTTCAATATTAGCTTGATCATTTGACATTTTCTTTCTGTCTTTCTCTGTTTCTCCTTTGCTGTCTAACAGAGAAAGTGTGACCAGTACTGGCCTGCTGAAGGTAGTGAAGAATATGGGAACTTCTTAGTTACTCAGAAGAGCGTCCATGTACTTGCCTATTACACTGTGAGGAATTTTACTCTTAGAAACACAAAAATCAAAAAGGTTTGTGACATCCTGAAAATGTGGGTTAGGCAAAAAAAAGTGGTAAAAGTTTCTCAGAATATTTTCAAGGCAGTGGTTGGAAGTTTTCTTTTGTATAGGTAAAACTGAATGCTGTAGGTCTGAGGCAGCCAAGATGCTTGTCAAGATACTTCAGAGATGAGTTCAACTAGTTGAGGAGATAGTGGTACAAAGTTTAGTTGGATGTCAGTAACAAGTGAGGTCAGTACTGAGTCCAGTCCTATTTAACACATTCATTAATGGTCTGCATGGTGGGGTAGAGTACACTCTTATTAAATTTGTAGATTTGCAGATGACATGAAACTAGAAGGAATGGCTAACTCACCAGAGGGCTGTGCAGCCATCCAGAAGGACCTTGACAGGCTGGAGAGGAGGGTTGACAAAGATCTCATGAAGTTCAACAAGGAGAAAGGCAGAGGCACGTGGGGAGTTGCCATCTGGAAGGCAGCTTGACAGAAAAGAACCTGGGAGTCCTAGTGGACACCAGATTGAACATGAGTCAGCAGTGGGCCCTTGCTGCTAAGAAAGCTAATCATATTTTTGGCTGTATTAGGCAAAGTATCTCTAGGAGATCCACAGAGGTGATCCTTCCCCTCTATTCAGCATTGATGAGCCCTCACCTGGAGTGATGGTCCAATTCTCAGTGTGAACATACTGGAAAGAGTCTGTGTGAGGGCCACCAAGATGATCAAGGGGCTGAAGCATCAGTGAGGAGAGGCTGTGAGAGCCAGGGACATTCAGCCTGGAGAGGAGGAGGCTCAGGGGGATCTCATCAGTTTGTGCAAATACCTGAAGGGAGGATGTAAGGAGGATGGAGCCAGGCTCTTTTCACTGGTGCCCAGGTACAGGACAAGAGGCTGTGGGCACAAACTGAAACATAGGTGGTTCTATCTAGACATCAGGAAGAACTTCTATACTGTGCAGGTGACAGAGCACTGGCACAGGTTGCCCAGAAGTCGTAGTCTCCTCCTTGGAGATCTTCAGAAGCCATCTGGATGTGATCCTGGACAACCTGCTCTAGATGTTCCTGCCTGAGCAGGATTTGGATATAACAGATGATCTCCAGAGGTCCCTTCCAACTTCAGCCATTCTGTGATTCTGTGAGGTACTGGCCTGTAGTTCTAATGTGATGTGTGACCATCAGGAATAAGGAACATTACACACATTACATTACATGATCACACTGGAGAGCTGACATGGACTTTGCGTGCCTGGTGAGCAGGAGGACAAATTTTCAGAATGAGATCAGGTAGTGGTAAATGTGGGTTGAATTAAATCGTCAACCTCAGCTATCACTTTTCCTTTTTAAGGAAGTTTTACTTGTTTACAAAACAGGTGAATCCAAACCTTGCCTTACTGAAATCAGAAACAGCATGCTCAGCTAATCGCATCCTGGAAATACAATTTGGGCAAAAGAGAATGGCTACAAAAGGAACTGGCTACTTTGAGGGAAATTCTTAGGGCTTATTTCTTTTCAGCCACCTAAACCCTAAATATCTAGTCTCTCAGCCTACCTGTACAATTAATGAATAACATATAGCATCTATTGCCAAGTGATTTATCCCAGCTATTTTAGGAATCTCTCTTTGAATAAGATGACTTGCTTTGGATAAGGTAACAGCATCTTTGAGTTGCCAATGAAGTAATGGACTTAGAAAAGCAGCCTAGATGAGTTTATTTCCCTTGTACATCATTAAAGCTGGGCGAAATGAATCATATCCTTTCTACCCATCTGGCAGAAAAGCAGAGTGGCAGGTAATTTGGTGAATCTTAATAGCAATTGTAATTTGTTATCTTTCCAGTGCTCTCAGACTTTCACTATGTCTTTCTAATGGACAGTGAGTGACAGTTCATTTTTCCATTCAGTGGACAAATTGATGGGACAGGAACACTGGCCCTTCCTATTTTCTTTGAGCAATTGAATATTCGGAGCTGGGTAGTACTTTGGTGTGTTTGTTAACTAAGTAGAGATCATATTCAGGAAATATCAGGTACATAAGTAGAATTACAAAGAGTTGCCTTTTCAGTGTGGGCTGCTTCTGTATGGAATTATCTTTCTGTTGCAGGGTTCCCAGAAAGGGAGGTCTAGTGGACGTGTAGTAACTCAGTACCATTATACCCAGTGGCCTGACATGGGTGTTCCAGAGTACACGCTGCCCGTGCTCACCTTCGTGCGGAAGGCATCGCATGCCAAGCGCCATGCTGTCGGGCCGATTGTGGTTCATTGCAGGTGTGGTTTTACCGCTGTAAGGTTCACTCCGCTTTTGTTTTGCAGAAAAAAAGAATTTTTCAGTGGTGGGTTAAGCAAAATTTCACTCTTGTATTTAACAACTCCTGATGGAAGAAGATTAATTTCTTAGCTGGTACTTCTGTACTTGGTAAGGCCAACTAATCAGCTCTCTGTACAATTTCTATTAGCCTCCTTAATGGCTGTAAACAAGATCATGCTGCTCTGCACTATGTTCTTTTTTTTTTTTTTTCAAAAATACTTTCCTTTTTTACTTATTAGCACACTTCTTTACCACTGTTTTGATTGCTGTGAGCTTGTCAGATACGTGTAAAGCAGTAATTGCTTCCTTTCCGCCAATATATATCCTTAGGATGTTTTTGGCTCATGCATTCTTTGGTGCAGGGATACTGTGTAACCCTAAGAGAAGCTCTGTGCACAAAAGAAAGACTCACACTCTTCCTGGCTGAACTACAACTCTGCTGTTGTTAACACTGCTCTGCACTCTAGCAGTCATTTGCAATGGAGGAGCACTCTGGGGAGTGGTGTGAGGTCTGCATGTGCCGTGGCGTGCAGGCAGGTGTTCTGTCAGCACTCACTGAACTGGGCAGCGCAGGGAACATTGCTTTAAAAGGGCTTGTAGGGCCTGGAATGACTTCACAATGCCCGTGGAGGACCGGGTTATTGTAAAATATATAAGCAGGTTCTGGTTTTCCACTGTAGTACCTCACCTTTGATGGAACATTTGGAAAGAGAACCTCCTCATGAATTCTGTCCTTCTGGAGCTGACTCTGAGGAAGCCAACAGGTAAAGTCGCCTCACAAACACTGCAAATGAAGATATTTTATTTCTAGGATGATCTAATATGACTGAAATCTCTTTTAGCTTAGAAAATGAAAATTCTGCATTGTGGTTGTTCTGCTGCTATCTGCATCCTGCCTGTTCTTGAGGAGTTCAAAATGAGGGTTTCCCCAAAATACCAAGGCTGAGATCTGTGCCAGTGGGCTGAGACATCAGCAGTACATTATAAATCAGTTACAGTGACTTTTTAAAAAGTGAACAGGGGTCAGTTGTGTGGCTTCAGTCAGACATGTCCAGGTCCCAGGTATAACTCACCTCAGTCTGTAGGCAATTTTATACAGCTTTGAGTTACCAGCAACTATGGCATTTCAAAGGAGAAGCGCGTTAGAAATTTAACTTTTACTTATCTTTACAGGCTGTATGGAGCACACATGTGAGGAACTCCATGAAATCTTATTTAGCTATTTTTGTGTGTTTGTACTTTTCATGTTTTCTCTTTCATAACAAGTAGCAATGGTGTCTGGTAATCTTCATATTTTTTGTGTGTCTACCAGTTTGTTGATGACATGGGCCTTTCAGTTTTACACCATGCTTATTTAGGCAGTTTTTTACAGCAAACAGAGCTTATGCTAACCATGCTTTGTGCTGTTTCTGAGGAAGAAATAGGGTGACTAAACTAGTACATATGGACTGGGCTTGAGTCTGCCTGCAAGTGGCCACGCAGGCCCAGCACAGTGCTTCTGCCCTGTACCAATACACATACCAGCTCCACATAACCGAGAGGGGAATCAAGACTGCCTAATTCCTATGTATGACAAGAAAAAAAAAAAAAAAACACCTTTTGACTTTGTACTCCTGACCCAGATATTTCATGGAAAAAAAATAACACAATAATACAGCCATTGTTATGCTAAATGAGTCAGAGTTCGTAACAGTTGATTAACCTTTTCTTCTGCATCTCTCCTCTGTTGGAAGAGACTCAAGCATTGCTTGCCCTGTTGGCCGTATCTGAAGAGTATTAACTTTTTCTTTTACAGATGTACCTTCAGTGGCTCTGCCACTTCCAGGGGTTTCCCTCAGGCCGGTGTCTTTGAAAGCTCCTCAGGCAGCATCTGTAATGGGTGGCGTAACGCAGCCTTCCCTTTAAAGCGGTGTGCATTTCAGCATAGAAGAACTTGAGCACGTTGACTGTGCCTAAATGCTGACATATGCCATGATTTCTAGGTATAATTGACAAAGTATTCTAAGGAGTATCAAAAGGCTGAAAACTGCAGACCTGCAGGAAACCACCTTGTTCTTTTTCAACTGATACTTTAATTCAAGAAAACAATCCTTAGATCTATTCCTGCACAAAGAAAAAGATGAATTGGAAAGATTTTTCTTCACTACTAGCCTTGGCGTTTCAGCAAAGTAATATAATCACGCAGTAATAAAATTTGTAGAGCAAAAGCTACCCTACAGACCAATCTGTTGAAAAAGCTATTTATAAGAAACAATTCTTTCCATGACTGTTGTACTTCAGGCTCAAGAATCTTTTTTTTGTTTTATAGTGCTGGTGTTGGAAGGACAGGCACTTACATAGTGTTAGACAGCATGCTGCAGCAAATTCAGCATGAGGGGACAGTCAACATATTTGGATTCTTAAAACACATACGTACCCAAAGGAACTATTTGGTGCAGACTGAGGTAAGACAAATATCTGTTTAACGAGAGACTTAGCAATTTTCACATTTCTGTGAACGTAGTCTTCATTTTGGCACTGCCAGACAAACAGGCAGTCAGTCGCCAGACTGGACTTCCCCTTCACTTCCCTTATTTTTGTAGTGCCACACTGTAGGCTCACTTGGTGCAATGCTCTCGAAAATGACTTATCTGTAGGCTGTTGTCTGTTTATTAGGGAGGTTTCAGAAGAGAGAAGATCTGCATACATCATGCTTCCCACTGCAGCATTTTCTTAGCAGGGCATGCATTCTTGTTGTGGATTTTTAAAGGAAATGCCATTTTCAGGTGCTCAAATCTTCACTGAATGTGATCAAACGATTGAACAATAATAAGTTGGAAGAAAGTTGTTTCAGCCGAAGATTATCTATAGCTGATATAAACTGGATATTATATATGGAATTGTGAAAGATGAGAAGAAAACAGTAAGGGCAACAGCAGGCCTTTGGAAGTCTATTTCAGGTTTCGGGAACAGGTGTTTAGATTCCTCAGTGCCTTTCAATAGAAAAAAAAGGTAATCAGCAACAGCATGGGCACTTGTTCCAAAGGATGCGAGAGAGAAAATAGAAGATAGCAGTAGGAACAGGGAGTGATTGCTTTATTATAACAATGAGAGGGAGGGCCACATAACAAGCTGACTTGAAAATTTGACTTCAGGCTATGCTTTCATTTTTTACTTTATTGAGTTAAATATGAACGTATATGCGAATGTAATGTTTCACAGGTGGTGGGGATTTGGCATTATACCATATATACCTTGTGTGTGTGGTTCAGTATCACTTGTAAATGTGTACTGTCCCTGGAGAGGAACAGCTTTCACTGCGAAGGACCCCTTTTGAGAAGACTGCCCTGCAGCAGCAAGCTGTGAAGAAATGCCAACCATGTCAGACACATCACCTCAGGAAGAGATGTCCAGGGGAATCTGAAAATAATTGGAGCTTATGTGCTTGTTTTCATTTTCCTAGGAGCAATACATCTTCATTCATGATGCATTGGTTGAAGCAATACTCAGTAAAGAAACAGAAGTCCTTGAGACTCATATTCATGCCTATGTTAATGCCCTCTTGATACCTGGGCCAACAGGAAAGACCCGGCTGGAGAAACAATTCAAGGTGAGCTCTCTGAGGCAGTCACATGAAAAGTGCTGTAATTGTGAGCATCAATGACTTCAAAGTAGGTATATCAGCACAACATTCATTAACTTGCCGTATCTATAATTAACCATTAAACCTAATTGTGAAGCATTTTGATAAATTCATGCAGTCAGTTAGAACGTAAAATTATTTGCATACTGTTATTTCAGACTTTTTTTCTAAAAACAAGAGTATGAAAAACAGGCCAGTAAGAAGATTTTGTAAAATCCAACTACGTGTCTTTGCATAAAGATCCCCAAAAGTAAAACAGCTGTCTGGAAAGATACCATTCTGGTAAAAATGGTGCGGTCTATATTGGTCAGGCAACATACTCCCCTTGGTATAAGGCCGTGGCTTTAAAACTGCAGCAGGCAGTTACTGTAGTTACAAGTCACTGCAGCAGGCTATAAATTAATATTTTGGTGTTCTGTTTGTTTGAATGCTATTAGTTGAAACAAGAAAGGCAGTGAGAACCCCATATCAGTCCTATATACTTCACAGGTTTCAAGACAAAATCAGGAAGCTCATCACCAGGATACCTCAGGCTGCCTCACATCAGGAGCAGCCCTGGCTGTGTAACAGGGCTGATTTTTTTGCATGGAAGTTTACTGTTTGGCAAAATTGTTAAATGTTATATGCAGGCAAAACAGAAGTGACAGCGGAGTGGCAACAAGAAGTGGGGGGACTGAGTGTGAGAACAACTTGAAGAGGCATTTCCTTAAGCATGTTGGCACCTTTGCTCAAGATACCTTTGACCCATTGAAAAAAAGTGAAGAGAAGGGTTCTGGTAATTTGCTAACTAGTTTAGCCAGATAACTAGATGTCTAAAGTTAATATGTGCATCCCCCTATTAAATGCAGTTGATGAAATAATGGCTTTTGCACGTTGATCTGATTTTCTTAACTTCGTTGTTTCAGTTACTGAGCCAGTCTAACACACAGCAGTGTGATTACTCAACTGCACTCAAACAGTGTAACAGGGAAAAGAATCGAACTTCATCCATCATTCCTGGTAAGCTTGTTCAAATTGGTTTCTCTGGGTAGAAAAAAATGTTTATGAATAGTCAAACCTTTAACCTTTTCCTTAGCAAGATCTGAAGATACCTGAATTGGTAGGGAACAATGTTTAGTAAAGTACTTCTAGTGAAGAAGTCGTTTGTCTAAGTACCAAATATATGAAAGTCAAAAGATGTCTGGATAACACTTTATCCTGATTGATGGAGTTTAGTGTTGTTATCATACTATGATACATTTGGATAATTACTGTAATATATGAAGCAATGCAACATGCACACTAATTCATAACTTGTTTTTTTACAGTGGAAAGATCTAGAGTGGGTATCTCATCACTATCTGGTGAAGGCACAGACTACATCAATGCTTCCTATATTATGGTAAGTCGGTTGATTGTGCTGCTGAAAATAGCATCCCATTCTGTGGGTGTTTTCAAAGCTGCTGAGTATCCACGTTATAGGGGCAGAATACTGAGTTGGAAAGTTCCTTTCTTCCATTATTCACTTTTTCCCTGAAAGAGTTACTTCCCCCAGAATGTATTATTATTATTATTGCTATTTTAAGTTCAATTAAGTGCATTGCATTTTGACTATCAGTAGAATGAGAAATCATATCATAGTTTTAAAAATCAGTAAATCTGAATGTGGAAGAATCTTTTGAGATTAACTGGAAGCGTTAACTAACAAGTTAGCTTGTACTGGCTGTGCTGTGGTTTACCTTCCTGCCTGCTCATCTTGCTAGATGCTTTACGCCAGCTCTTGCAGTTGGCATAGTCCAAGGCAGCTTAACTCAACATGTTTTCATTATCTTTTCGTTTGATTTTAATCTATTCTCATGGAAAATACTGTGATGAGAGTTTTTTATTAATCTAATATTTGTAGGAAACCAAAGGAAGCACAACTCTGGAATTTTTTTTCTAGACTTCTGTTTCTATCCAGAAAAAAAATCTTCCTTTAAATGTTTAAGAGTTGGGTGTCAATTCTGACTCCTGTGGTTTTGTATTGCAGGGTTATTATCAAAGTAATGAATTCATTATTACCCAGCATCCCTTACTACACACTATCAAGGATTTCTGGAGAATGATATGGGACCATAATGCCCAGCTAATAGTCATGCTCCCTGATAGCCAGAATATGGTAAGCTTAATGGCTGATCGCTGTGGTTTTACATTGGAATTTTATTAATTTTAACATTTTTAAATATGAAGGTTACAAGACAATATCTTGGATTTTGCAAAAAACAATTTAGAAAGTAGTAATATTATTCTAAGCATAAAATCCAAATCTGGATATCCTTACCTCAGTAAATCATAGTTGAGATGAGAAGGTATTCAATCATTTAATCATTTCCTTTCTTTTTATTCTTTTCCTTGAGGCTGAAGATGAATTTGTGTACTGGCCAAACAAAGATGAGCCTATAAACTGTGAGACTTTCAAAGTTACTATGATTGCTGAAGAACACAAGTGTCTGTCTAATGAGGAAAAGCTCATAATCCAAGACTTTATTTTAGAAGCTACACAGGTAACATTGCCATAAAATAGTAACTGTCAGGATTTGGTTTGTTAAAGGTAATACCTATGTTTTGTGACATTTTCTTTGGTAAATGAAATTTACAAAAATTACATGGCTTTGAAAAACCTATAGAGCAAACTCTATAGGTAATTTGGTGACACTTAATAGGGCAGTCCAACCTCCACAGTGGTGGGATTCTGTATCTGGAGACTGGAGCCAGACTGGAATAGAGGCAAAGGTAAGAAAACAATCTTTCACCAAGCTGATTTATGCTATTCTCACGGTTCTAGGATGACTACGTACTCGAAGTGAGGCATTTTCAGTGTCCAAAATGGCCAAATCCTGATAGTCCTATTAGCAAAACCTTTGAACTGATCAGCATCATCAAAGAGGAAACGTCCAACCGTGATGGACCCATGATTGTACATGATGAGTAAGCACTGCGGCTTTCTGTTGGTCTTGATGCTTTTGTGTAGAGCCATTTGTTCTTCTCATTTAGAGTGAAAGCCACTGAAACAAGGCACAAAGTCTACCCCTACCAACAGTGCTGCTGCTTCTGTTTCAGCCGCACCCATAAGAGAAACATTTTGTTTTTGTCACACTCCGAATGTTCTCATTTCAGTTCTATCATTCTGATAGTGCAGATAATTACTGAGTTGGGCACCTGTAGGGAAAGTCAGTCAGGGCTTCACTGTGTGAGAGAAGTAAGACAATTGAGGTGAGGCACCTTACTCTCCTCCAGCAGCTCAACAATGGCCATAAATACTGAAATGCTGCAACTGGGCCCAGAGGGCTTCAGGATTTGCTTAGAAGAAGACTGTGGGAAAATACACCTGAGTCTGTCTTCTGAAGACTTTCCAGCAATCATAGCCCAAAGCTGTGAAGTTGTGTGCAGTCCCATTTCAGAAAAACGTAAACGTCACAGAGATTCATCTCATCTCCTAACTGTGGTATTTCCTCTGGCTTTGGAAACTTGATTTTGTGTTTTGTTTGTTACTTTACAAAGGCACGGAGGGGTGACAGCAGGCACTTTCTGTGCACTGACAACACTCATGCATCAGCTGGAAAATGAGAACTCAGTGGATGTTTACCAGGTAGCAAAGATGATAAATTTGATGAGGCCCGGAGTCTTCACAGACATCGTAAGTAATAAGCAAAATATGTACAATGTCTTTCTAGGATGTGTAGTATTGTTAGCATGCTTAGGTTCTAGGGCAACATTATTGCACCATTGGTGTGTTTGTTTCTGCACAGATTAATCAAAAATGTCTTCCAGAGGTGTGTAGTGGACCTGATGCTTATTCTGAAACAGGGTATTTCCCATGAAATATTATGTGGTTAAGTGAACTTATTCAAAATATGTAGAGCTGCCACCATCGTATTAAAATCTGCACTGTGTCAAGTAAATAGTGGGCTCAATCCAACAAGGAATACGTTCCTATGCCAGGCAGACCCTGAGGTAGTTAACCTGGTTTCACAGTCAAGGAGTGAAAGAAAGCCAGCAGCTCAATAGTAGCCCTAATCCCACCTCCATTCAGTCTGTGGGAACTTTGCAACATGCTTTAACAAGGATCATATTTAGCACATAATATTACTTTAAAAATACATTGGTTTTTTTCCACCCACCTGTACTGTGCTCCTTAATGTTGTGGTTCACACTGTGTGCAGGGGGAAGCCATTAGTCTGAAAATGAACAAAGCAACTAAGTTCTACCACAAATTGTGGAGCACAGTACATTAACAGGCTGACATATCCACTGTTAATTACTTTCAAATAACAGCATTACAAAGTATTACGGTCTATTATTTACAAAAACACCCTGAATATACCCTCTTTTCTTCCCCAGGAACAGTATCAGTTTCTGTATAAAGCGATTCTGAGCCTTGTCAGCACAAGGCAAGAAGAAAACCCTTCAGCATCTATGGACAGTAATGGCTCAGCTTTACCAGACGGAAATGCAGCTGAAAGTTTAGAATCTCTAGTTTAAGTTACGAAGCAAATTGAACACACCCACACTTGCACCACATCGGTCACACCTGGAGTTTACCATTATTCTTTTCAGTTTTATACTCTGGGGGGGGAAATCTGTCCACTTACTCTATATATAATCAGTCCCCAACCTTTGTTCCAGCAAAGTCATTTCTGTGACATATGACTTTAGTGAGGAACTTTTATCATTAACAATGTGTGCCTTTTCTTGAAAGATTTCTTGTAATACGTTGTTCTGTCTGGACTAACTTGATTGACTTTTACAGTGTTTCTAAGAATTGAATTGTGGTACGTTTTTTCAGTATTAGTTTTTGATTTATCTGGCTTTACTTTTAACTTAAAATTATCATATTTATAGGTGTTAGGGGATTTTCAATTACAAACAAGCATCATGGTTTTAGTATTCGATTTATTTGCTGTATTTATAACAATCTACATTTGCTAGAAATATAACTTTTAATATAGTAGAATGTAAATAAAATACTGTTCTCCATAACATTCCGCATTTTAAGACTTCAATTAGACATTTAGCGTAGTAATCTGATACTTACTGTAAATACTGCTACTTCTATAGTGATTCCATGGACCAAATTTATATTTATAATTGTAGATTTTTATATTTTACTACAGAGTCAGTTTTCTAGTTCTGTGTAATTGCCTTGTTAAAATGATGTAGTCCAGTATGTTTTTATTTTAACAGTCTTCTGATATATAATTGTGCATATTAAGCAATTAACCTTCATATAGCTGCATGTGATTTTAACCTTTTGTGAGGAATAGAAATCATTTGTTTTGAAATGAGAAGTTTTTATGAGAATAACACCAGTACTTGGCATTGTTAAATTGTTTTTACCTATGGCATTGCAAAAATAAATATAAATATTCCAGTCTGTGCCTCGCAGTCTACCACACGCAAACAAGTCCGCACTGGGGCATGGGAGAGCTGTTCTTTACAATGTATCCCTTAGCCAAGTTAAATACCTTTGAGAAATAGGATTTAATTTTTTTTTTCTTTTTTTTCTGGCATTATACTTGTTTTATTTTGCAGGTGGTAAGAGCTACAAAGGTACAGACCCCGCTCACTGTCCTAAAAAAGCATGCATTCCTATTGCACTGTGGGATTGACGTACACTTCCTTCACAGCATTCAGGCAGGAAGTTGATAGAAGAGATGTGCATTACTCTGCACTTCGGGTGAGGCAATATGTTTGCTTCCCAGGAGGCCTAAGGGTTGCTTGCTGCTTCCTCTGAAGTACTCAGGTTGCCTGGAACCCTGAACTTGCACATGTAGGTTAACAAGGACAGCTGTGCTATAAAATTCCCCTCTTTCATCCCAAAAACATAGTATGCACTCAGACACTCCTTTCTTAATCTCATGGGGCACATGTATGAAAGAGGTTAATTGTGATCTTATGGTCATTTCCAAACCATATTCCATAATCTTCTTACCTTCTACTTCTGCTCTTCACCATATTAGAGCACAGCATGGCTCTGGGCAGCCTGGTCTAGTGGTTGATGACCCTGCACTCAGCAGGGGGGTTGAAACTTGATGATCTTTGAGGTCCTTTTCAACCCAGGCCATTCTGTGATTCTATGATTCTGTGATTCTATGAACGTAAGAAACTGTAATGTGCATCTGCTAGTTCTCCGGCCTTCTCCTTAAGAAAACTGGCCTGGAGCCTCACATAACTTTGTGCTTTTTCTTTTGATATCTTTTATTCAAGTATTTACAGTTGCCTACATACAAGGTAGGTTTTTGGGCACTAAATTGTATTACATTTTTCAAGCCGATAAGGACCAAGAGCAATAAAAGGAATCCTCCTTTCTCAAATCCCATCTTGATATAACTGTTCCTTTCAACCTAAACTGTTTTGCAGACATTTTAAAATGATAATCCAAGGAATCAGCTGATGTTCAAGGTTTCTTCCAGAGATGTTTGTAATCGCACTCATCATCTTAGCATGCTGACAAGTTATTTAAAACATAAGTGCTTAGGATAATCTCTTTACTCACACATATTGGTTGATCTAGAAAAAAAAATAAGAATCACAAAAAAATCTTCTATAATCTTCAACTGTGATGGATTACAGATTTTAATAAATGCGTGTCAGTTCCCATCTCAGACAAAGGCTGTATTCTAATTAATTTTTTCTTGTAATCCAAGCTACAGACTCGAAAGACGTATAGCCTGCCTTTACAAACTGGGTCAAGTGTGGAAAAGATGTTATGAATCTCCTGCAAGAAGTAGGATGTTAATAAACAATGTCCTTTCAAGAATTTTTTAACAAAGTTACAAGAACCATGTGTGCCAAGGCAAGCCTGATTAGTGAGCATCCTCCTTAGAAACTGCAGATAAGTAGAAGGTAAAAAGAAAGAAAAGAAAATTAATTTATTATCAACAACAACTTTTTTTGACTGCGGTGTTGTGATTGAGCACCTGTGGAACAGCTTTATAAAAGTCAACAACAAATGATGAGTATAAGTCTTACGAACTGTGGTTATCAGAGCAACAGCATATTGGTTAAAGACCTCGGTAAGGACTTGGAAAATGAGCTGACCAAACTAGCTCTTGGTGTTTTATAACAGTGTTTTGTCTGGTCACTGTCACACCCTTCGATAACGTCTAACATTTCAGATGAACTGAAATTTTCTGTGGTAGATGCTCACGTTACCCTTGCTAAACTCTCTTTCTAGTCCTTCTGAAGCATAAGCAAAGCAGGGTTGGGGAGGAGTCGTGCTGCTTTCCTGGGGTTAAACAGAAACAGAGACCCAGCTACTGCAGGAAGTCTGGGAAGTCCTAGTGCCTTGGCAGATGTGCCAACACTGCAAGACAGCTGGGTCACTTCCCAAACTCAGCACCTCATCCTGCCCCTGAGATCCATCAAGGTGAAAGCCAGCAAGTTATAGAGGCCAGCACCATTGGCCATGGTCTGTGCAGAACCCTCAGGCCACAGCGGGACTTTGCTAGAGCTGTTACTCCAGCCATCAAGCTGACATTTCAGAGAGCAGATTGCTTCACCCGAGCACTTCATGCTCTTGGGGCACAGGGGCTATTTGAGTTTCCCTTTCTCTAGCATTTGAGAAAATAGTCCATTGGTGATGTCAGGAATTACCACAGGCAGTTTATGTGCTGTGGTGGGGCTGGGAACAAGACATCTAGAATACATTTTCTAGCAGTGCTGCTCCAAATGTGACTGCAACCCAAACGAGCACATCTCCCTCCTGCTTGTCTTGGCCTGCGCACCTCCATTTCCACTTCTACTTGGCTGCTACCACCCAAACACACTGGAGACTGAGGTAGAAAATCCCCACTGTCTTGTGTAGCAAAGGCATCTACCATCCTTGGGTTTCTCAAGGAAATGGAGAATGGGAAGGCCAACTGATGCCCAAATTAGAGAAGTACAGTCGGTGTTGAAGAATGACATATGGGAGAACAAATGGAAAAACAGAGCACACGGCACAATGAAAATGTTACAGCTTAGTTTTCACTACTTCCCTGGAGCAAGACTAAGGTCTATGTATTTCTGTTTCAGAGGTATATGCTTTCATGGATTATGTTCTTTCAAACAGACAAGAGAGAAGAGAATGTACTCTCCCAGAACATTTGGCCATGTTTCCTCTGATTCCTGTTTTCAATTATTTTATCTTAAGAGATTTAAAAAAAAAAAAGAAAAAAAAGAAAAAAGAAAAAAAGCCCTTCTGACATACTCAGTTCATTCCCTTGTTTCAGGAAAGCCAGATCTGTGACCCTGGAACTCACCACAGAGTACCTGAGATGGTTTCATTTGCTTTCATAACTCCTGCTCAACAATTGAAGCTAAATTTCTGTTTTTCTATTTTTCTCTCCCTCTCCTCATTAGCTTTTCAGCCTCACCACAACCACTCTGCTTTTTTTTCCCCCTCTTAAACAGCTTTTGCACTATGAGTTTATGCCATTTGCCCAGCAGATGTATGCTTGTATTCCAGTAGTTCCTGTAAATAGGAACATCTGAGGGAGAAAGTCAAATGCTGAGGCAAAGGAGAAGGATATGGAAGTGAAGCCTGTCTTAGGCATCTCAGAAAGTGGGATCTTACCGGTCATGGAGAGCTGGCATGAAAACAAATTCCAAAATGAAAAACTAAGAGATACAATGACAAACTGTGGAGCGTGATATGAACAAACAGCTTAAGAGCCTTTACACAAGGCAGTGATAATAGAAACCAAACTCTGTATTCTGTTGCTTATTAGAAAAGCAAAGCCCTCAAGCAGTGAGAAACAACGCTTTCGTTTCTTGCTGGGGTACAGGAACATCTTACACACCTGGCTTCCCAATTAAGCACTTGGGCACAAGGAGAGCTACAAAAAATTTGCGTATCTCAAGACTATAGCAGATGTCCAAATACAGCAATACACGTACTGTTATATATGGATGCTTTAACAACCTTTAAGATTTTTTCTCTTGCAATACCCTTTCGTACTTTTTGTTAGATTCACTTCAGCTCATCAGACTGCAAAGATGACATGACAAAGAAACATGGGTTTTCAGATTTATTTCTCAACCAGTTTTGCGTATACCATACAATTATCTTCCAATAATATGCAAAGAGGGCTGAAATCTAACCTTCATACAAAAGCTGAGCGACACATTTAAGTCTACACTTAAAAAATAAAAGGCAGCATCGCACGGGGAAACAAGTATATTCTGATAGAAAATTTTTCAAAAATAGTGTTTCTTGAAGAAAACACGCTGTCATTACAGGGTTATTACAGACTTTCAAAAATAAAAAGTTCCAATTTTTTTTGCACATTGCATTTTCCAGGCAGAGAAGCAAGGTGTATCTATACATACAGTCCTAACTCCATGGTTTTTTATTTGTGGGGTACAGGAGGGCAACAGAATTCTTAAGTGAGATCCTGGTGTCACGCTGCATTGAACTGGAAGAAACCAGCAGACAGAAGTTTAAAATTAAACCTTCGTTGGAAGGCCTTTAATTGACCTGTGGGACAGAGGAGGCAGCAGAGAGCGGAATGTTCATTCCAGACTCCATCCTTACCACAGATGCACATGCAAGCCATGTAACAGATAACCCTGTAACAGCAGTGGGAAGGGAAGTAGCTTAATGGAGCCAGGATTTCATCCAATACTTAAAATATGCAAAGCAATGTAACAGAATCCAAATTTGACATCACGAAGGCATTCACTGATTCACTATAAAAATGCCCTCCTCTTCGACCTTCATTTTTCCTTCTCCCTTTGGCTGCTTTCAGCCTCCTCTTTATTGCCATTGCTACTTTCTTACATACGCAAAAAAGCAAATCCAAGTCTTGAGTAGCAAGACTTGGAGATCAAAACTTCATCTATACTTACGGTTGCTTTTCCTACCAGACACAGCAACATCTGGACTTCCAGCCCTTCAGGGCTGTGTTAGTAGTACTATGCTGCTCAGCAGATCAAAGGCTGTGCGTTTGTCAGCAAAGTGCATTTGTGAGAAAAGCTGAAGGGAGACAGATTCCAAAATCAGTATTCAGCTTTATAAAAGGAGAGTTCCAGATAGCTGCACAAGTACCACTGCAACTGGTAGGTCTGGCTTCACACTGAACTAGTGGAAAGCCTAACCCATGCCTGCATTGCAAGGTAGAGTAGAAATCCCTGAACTAAAGCTACAGAAGCAGTTCTGAACTAGAAAGAAGCAGTTGCTGTTTTGCCAGAGAGAAGTTGAACTTAGACTAAAGTTCAGAGCTGGGCTGGCACAGCTGCACTGCTGCTACAGCTGGACCAGCATGACCGTGCAACACAGCACTTACGGTCACAAGAGCTGGTGTACTGGCAAAGCCTCATCTCTCTGAAGTGGCAGTGAATTGAGTAGTATGGATAGGCACCCAAAGCAACCATTCAAAAGCATGGTAGAGAATGGATGGAAGCTAATTCAAAAAGTAGTGATTTAAGCCTCTAAGCCTGTTGCATTTCAAAGCTGCTTATACCAGACAGTCAATTGCCTTTGTAACAGTTCTTAACTTGAACCAGGCACACAGTGTAAGTCGAAAGAGTAAACATGTCATTCAGAGCAACCTGTGACCACATTAACTGTAGCATGTTTAAAGAATACCCTTCCAAGCTGCAGAGCTAAGTGCTAATGTGTTCTCCTAACAGCAGAAAGCAGCATGTAACAGCTATTTCAACATGCTGCAGCCAGGAAAGGCTATGGGAGGGAGGGTACTTTTAAACACACTACCTCCACCTATGAATTCAAGTGTACATTCATATGAGAAAGATTTAACAAATATTAAGATCTAGGTTTCAGATGTTAACAGCTGAACATCTTCAATATTGAACAGGCTTTTAGTTGTTGGTAGGGCAGAATTTCTAAACTATTTCATGTTGTTGTCGTGAAAATGTTCCCGTTTACTGTTAAAGGGAAGAGGATAAGAGTTACATTTTAAGTATAACTTTTGTCTCTGCTGAATGGTTTATGGCACATGAAAAATAAAATCAGATAATAAATGGAATTCATTTCCATTCATTCAGACTTTTCCTTCACAAAAGTCGCTAGTGGATTTTCCTTTCAGCTGAATTTTGTCTCAGTAATAACCCCACCCTATACACTTAGGAAATGAACTCAATTTATAAATACGAGTTATTTCAGGAAAGACCTAAGTGAAGATCTGACTGATGATGAAACACGTGCATACAAGCATAAAGGTTTTGAAAAGAAAGTAACATAACTCGTGCATCTGAGTATCTACAGTTTCTACAGTGAAGTCAGGTGATTGATTCTACAGAAGGCACCACTCAGGTGTGAAATACCAGATCCTGTCCTTAACTGGTCCCAGTTGAGACTCTTCAAGCTATATGTGTGGGGAAGCAAACAGTGCCAAAATTGATTCAATCCATTGCTTTCAGTTACTGTTTGATAACGTTGTGAGTACTGTATGTAATGCCTTCTGCCTTAACACGCTCCAGTATTGGTCCATAAATCTTCTTCGTCAATGGTATAACCATGCCTTTGGTATTTATTTCACCTGAAATCAAGGAGAAAGAAAGAAAAAAAAGCATTAAGTCTTAAAGTTACTGCATGTCTGTGCCCATGTGCCAGCAGGGAGGTGTAGGGCTGCCCTGTGCCAGACACAGCCTGTTCCAGCAGCCCCACCACAGGGCACAGCTGGGCCCAGTGGCCCCCCACCATGGTGGTACCTCTGGGAAAGCAGATTTAAGAAAGATTTCAGGTGTTGCATAGCAGCAGAGAGCGAGGAACAAAGTATAAGAAAGGAACTCTGAACACAGTGGAGGGAAAAGGAAGAGAATGACCATGACAAAGAAGAGAAGGTGTTCCAGGCGCTGAGAGAGTCCCATACAACCTGTGGGGAACCCACATGGGGCAAGTGAAAATCCTGAGGAGGAAGAAGCAACAGGGACACACTTACAGACTGACTGCATCCCCAACTCCCCTTTCCCCTGCAGCGCTGAGGGCCAGGGGAAGAAGTTGAGGCATGGAGACACGAGAGGAGACATGAGTTGAAGAAGGGGGGGGGAAGGCCTTGTTTTACTTTGCATCTCACTAGCCAAAGCTATTTTAGTCAGCAATAAATTAATTTTCTCCAAATCCAGCATATTTTACTTGTGATGGTAAATAGTAAACGATCTGTGTTCATCTCTACTTGTGAACTTTCTCCACTGTATTTTCTCCCCCGCCCTTCTGAGATGCAAATTTGTCAGCTAGCCAAGTCAACATACAAATGCAAATATCAATTTGCAGTTACACTTGTACTCTTTTTAGTGAGTGGTGTTATGCTCTCACACAGCATTACCACTGTACCAAAAATAAGGAACACTGTGCTTAAAATACAGTATCATACACACAGCTTCAATTTGATTCATAGAGCCATGAAACTGGCTAGGTAAAAAGCATCTGAACTTAAATTAAAAAAAAAGAAGAAAAGCAGGTTTTGATCATTTCAGCTAGCCAGGAGAGGAATGGAGACGTGGAGATCTAGAGGTTAGAAGCAAAGAAGAGAAAAACAAAACAACAAGAAAAAAACCCAAACCACCCCACACTATTTCATGCTTACATGACGATAACTAGGTAGTGTGTCTGTTTATATACACACACTGAGTATGTCCAGTATTATGCCCCAACCTCAAATTTAATCAGTCTGGAAAGTAACGGTGGAAGTCACTTGTTTGTTCAGTACAAGAATATCTTAACCTGTTTCACTGCGACATATTTCCCAAGGTGAACAATTGTAATTTATAATACTAAAGGTTCCCTCTACACCAGTGAAACGCTTAAGATTAAATGAACAAAATCTCTATGAATTCAGAAGTAAATTAAGAATTGTCATTAAATGATCCAAGCACACAGATTAAATTTTCCTGTAAGGAGACAACAAAAGTTTGATCAATTAAAAATAACAGTAATACAGATATATACTTCAGGAACACTTCATATTGTTTTCTACAGGCAGGTAGATACAGAGGTTGAAATATGGTTACCAAAGGCTGACCTGTCACTTACCATCTAGAACCATCTTAGCAGCAATAGCCGTCGGGTATCCTACTGTTTTGGCCATGGCAGAATATCCATTGTTATCACCATAGACAACCAGATCGATAAATTTGTCTTCCAAATGGCCAGAAGGATGCCTGAGACCTATTTCATTTCTCATAACAATCATATCTCTCTCCCCAGTGCCTAACAGAAAAGCACACAAAGTATTCATTAATTACTTGCGTTCCAGTTCTACCAAGACGAGGCTCCTGACAAGCAAGGTATTATGTATAGACATCATTTACAATAGGGAAGTAATTTACATTTCAGATAGGGGCTATAAAGGATAGAAGATTCAGATGAAAAATCTAATAGGAAAAGAAAACAATAATTGGTGGAGCTGGGAACATTATGAGACATTAAACAACAAACTAATGAAATTAAGGCTGTAAGAGATACCGACTTGTCCCAGAGAAAACCATGAAAGACAGCAGGGCTTCTCACATACCAAAAGGCAGCTTCTTCTCCATGTGCTTTGCAAGAGCCCCCACAATGGAATCTGCTGCTGGAACTGGTTCATCTCCCAGTAATCCTAGCCTGGTAGAAGTGAGATAGACTGATACCACTGCACGTCAACAACTCAGTTTTGTGATTTCCAAGTTGATCACCATTTACCAGTTTAACAGCCTCAACGTAGACCAGAACCGGTAGAATTGCCAACTTCTTTTTTCTTAAGAAAAAAATTATTTGAAATTACTGAAGCATCTTACCATTCCACAGCCTCCAGCTGACTTTTGTCTTTTTCCAGCTTGTTAAATACAGCTTCTTTAAGCACAGAGTACTTGGCAGGAGACTGAATTTCAACCAGTTTGCACATGAGCTCTTTCTGTATTAAAAGAAAATTTAAAAGTTCCTGAAGGCCTGACATCTGTTCCCACTGCTTTTCAGTCAAGGTTTCCAGAACCTAACCTCAGTTAACATCCACTACTTCTGAGAAGACAGGCTGCGCAAACAGAAGTGAGATGGTTTGAGATTTTTAATCACAGCAAGTGAGAACAGGGATCATTTTTCTCCCCAAAACATTCTGTACCCACCATTCAGCTGCTTATCCCTCGTATCGTCGTATCCCTTCCTCCAGCATTGAGTGAACATAGAAATATGCAAAAACAAGGAATGCTTGGAGGACGTTCAGGTGAAAGGGAAGCAGCCTTGAGACAGTAAAGCAGGAACTTCAGGATCTCTCTCAGCTGGACTAGAAATGGAGATTGTCCCTTTCAAAAGGAAGGGCACCGACTAGTGAGATGAACAAGTGTACCACAATCGTGGGAGTATTACCAAAAAGCTTTCTTATTTTTTTTTTCCATATCTGATGAACATTTTGTGTTATCAAGATGGTAGATATTGCTTGCTTCATTCACAGCAAGATGGATAGTAGAAGGAGCTCTGAACAAGCAAGAATTGCACAGCCTGTTAAGAAGCTCATGTTATCTACAAGAAAACTACAAATATCAGGCAGATAAAAAAGAAAAAGCACCAAGATGTAACAATATTGCTGAGACAAGGTTTGCAGTGAGACTAAAGAGTTTCTATTAATTTTACAGATTTCATAATATTGTGTCCTCATTCACTGAGGCTAGAGGGACTGGAAGTTATAGCAATTTTTGCATAGAAAACTCATATATGTTAATCCTAAAAGTGAAAGTGGATGAAAACCATCTCAACAAATAAAAACCACTCCCAGCCCGTTTTAGGATACTGACTGACAGAAGGGACACACTGCTGAAATGGCAGCCTAAAAGCTCTCCGGAGTCTGGGAAGATGAACAGTGCTCAACAATAGAAACGACCATGATTCAGCCTCTTCACCTTCTTCATTCTTTGGTATTGAAAATATTCAAGATGTTATTTACTTAAAATAGTAACATCTTCAGAAAAATACTGTGCTCTCCTCAGACCACAACGCAGCATAAGCCTCGGGTCTTTTTCCAGATTAATGCTGATAAAAGCACAAGGAAGGAAACAGGAGAGAGATTTGAATGTTCTGTATCTCAGTAATAAAGTTAGTGTCTCGAGTGGTTGCAATACCAAAGAAAAATTTCTCACATGACAGATAAGCAAGCAATAAGTTGTCTGTATACACAGCTCACTTTAAACCATACTGAGATATGAAATTCGCTACTTTGCCCACAGAGACAACCAGCATGTTGACTGTCAAGTGTAACAGCAGCACACCATGTAAGCCATAGCTTGGCTGCCTCATTTTATCATTCCTTTCCGCAAACTATAATCCCTGGTCAAATTAAGTTACTTTAGAAGCCCACACATTATAAAGCACTAGGGGTATTCAGATCCAACAAAGCAAATCCAAATCAAAGCTACTGCATTTTCCACTGACACAGAAAGCAAAACTACTCCCCACTTATAAATAACCTTTGATGGACAAGAAAGTGACCAATGCCAGTGTTATTAAAAAAGCTAAGATCAATTTCATCCTCTAACTGCACTTAATGCACCACTGAAACTCTCTCCATCATTCTTCCACAAAACATCTCTTGCAGGTAACCTTAAACAGAACAGAAGAGCACACTTCAGACAAGTTCCTTAGCTGGTACATCTGACATTTCACCAAAGTGTCAGATTTTTTCCCCAGTTAACTGTATAAATCAGTATAAAATTAAAGAAAATTCATAGGAACATTGGACTAGGTGACTGTCATGTCCTGTCCAATGCTCTGCTTGAAGTAGGCCTACTGCCAGCACTCATGTCAGCAATGACTTTGTCTAGCTCAGTTCAGAAAGCCTCCAGACTCCCTTGGTATCCTGCACTGCATTTCTGCCAAAGAAAATATTCCTGATGCCTGGAAATAAAAAGCAGAGATGAGGATACAATACAAGATTACAACTGCTAAGGACACTCAAGCCTAGAAATAAGGAAAACGTTAGTCAAACAGAGAAAAGACAGTAATCAGAGAAACTCACCCAAGTTAGACGTGGCATGGTTGAGTTTAGCAAAGGAGAAGGATCTGGGTTAATTAACCCTAACTTTACGAAGCCTCCCATAGTTTTAGAGTATCCCTGCAATAAAAGAACAATGAGGTTAAAAACAATAATCACTTGAAACAGAGATATTTCTTCTTAGTTTTAAAGTAGTGGTGGATGCAACCATGGCTGTGCCGTTATTCCCATGGGAAAACAGTCATAATAACATGATTCCAGTGGGGTTGCAGTGGTAGATCAAATACTTGGGTCTCCAGCTCTCACTCTATTTTTTTCCTACACCCTCTCTAATGATTTATTATTATTCAGTCATCAGCATTTTTGTGGCAAGTAGAATTGGTTCAGGAGATTGAAGAGCCAAGCTGGCCAGCACCAGACGAAATTCCAGTGCGTTGTTACAGGCAGGGCAGTTCAGCCAGCTGGACCCTAAAACTGTGGAACAGATGCCAAAATCTGAATTTGGCTCACCTCAGTTTTATGCTTGTATAATTGTACTGATATCAAATAAACTAGTTCTTAAGGTAAGAACTCTCTGTATCATTTCTTCAGGAACATTAGAGAGACAACCAAGACAGGACTTGAATGGCATTTAAAAGGAACTGCAAAGGGCAACAGGCTGCACGATAAAGTAATTCAACCTTTTTCTGCTCATTTTTGTTTGTTTCCCATTAATGGTAACAAGGACAACTCCCACTCAGCTACTGGATACCTAAAAACACTTCTATGCAACTGACTAAAACCATGATCAAAAACCAGACTGCTGGAAATAAAGCACCCTTAGAGATGGCTAACTATAATGAGGAGCTCCCTCCACCAGCACAAGGTTATTAGCTCAGATGGCCTTGCAGTTAGATCCTTCTGCGACACCTCTTTATAAACTGACTCCATTAGCCACCTGAACTTAGCCTATGAATGGCACTGAGGAGATAGCAGGCTTTACACTGAACAGATCACTTATGCTGCGTGATGGAGCAGCGTACATGAAGGGCCAGGTCGTGGCCAGGTACACATTGGCATGGACGTACTGCCCACGTGAGGCTGTGCTGTGCTCCTCCACACAGCTCTGACAACATCATCCCAACCCCCAAGCCATGGGTCTCCTTTGGTGAATAAGAAAACAACACGAACCACAGAAACATCGTTATCAGCAGTGCTGCAAGAAAAACTCTTTATGCCACTCTGACATGGTTTTGTTGTTTATTTCCCCTTGTTCTAATGCTTATACAAAAGAAGCAAAATTTACCAGACACCAAATGGAAGAGTAGATTCTATCATATTAAGACTTCATGACGAGACAGATGCCTTCCACATATTTTTAGCTTCTGAACAAGAGATCGTATCTAGACTGACAAAAAGAGCTATTGCAATTTGGAACCCTTGTACCTCCACATCAGCCTTCCATCCTCCTCTGCTAAGCAAGCTTTCCTCCCTCCCAGAAATAAAGAAAAAAATCCTCTTGTATTGCAACACAGGGAAAATACGTATGTCATTTCTCACGCCATGCACAAAAGAAAACAACTTAAACCTCGACAAAAACCTTAACTCAAAAAGACAGATGTCCATGAAAGCTTTTTTCAGCTCTTCATTAGGGGTTTAGGTTCATTTCCTTTTAGCGTACATTGACCAATAAAATAAAGAAATCAGAAAGAAAAAAACTAATATTGTGACTAAAAAGATAAAGCTGTTGTAATTCAAGACTTCCAGTTACTTAATGAACAGATTCTTCATTTTGATGAAAAACTGATTTTCTGTATGTTATATTTTTCATAGGAGTAAGTAATAATTTATAAGCTCCATTCCGTATCAACTTTAATAGGTTAGATCAATTCTTAAGAATAGATACTAGCAATAAGCATCACAAAACTGCCTTTTTTTTTTTTTTAATCTCTTATTCATCTAACACTAACTACAAAGCCACAGGAAAAAAAAAAAAAAAAAAAAAAAAGAACTACTGATGAAGACTATCCGAGCTAACTGACCAGGTGCCTAAAACCAGTAAAGTTCTTCTTCCGGTTTGCAACAACAAACATCTGTTAAATAAACAAAGCAAAACTATGTCTTCAGTTACTTCTCAGCTGAGATAAAGAGAATTCATAAATAGCAAGCACAGAGCTAAAATGGGCTGCCTTTTAAACACAGTTTTATTGAGATGACAGCATTCGTTTCTTCAGGAAAATAATTATAACAACAATAAAATGATGAAAACTTACTTTGTATCTTAAGGTGCCTCTTAACAAAGTGTGAGCTGTCTGAATTCCATATGGCTCAGCATATTTTGTACTGTCTCTGTTAGGAAAACCTTCCAAATTTAATCCTGGATAAAAATCCATTGCAATAACAGAATCAAGCAATGCTCCTCCTGCTGGAATACTGATAACCTGAGTTTTGTGAAAGAACAGCAATATTATTTTGTTGTAGCAATTTGATTTACAACAGAAAAAATGAAGTGTGCTCAAAGTAAGAATGTTACGCTTAGTGTTTCTGGCACAAACAAAGGCTCAATCTAAATAAAGCAGCTGCAGAAGCCATTTAAGTATATCCTGTGATGGAAGAGCATGTACTATGTCAGCTGTTACTAATCAAAGGACAAGAATAACTCACATCCCGCTAACACATTCTAGTAATTCCTGCTGCACTTGTATTAGGGTTGTAGGATCCCACTGCACTTGCATTAGTGCCATTTTGGACCAGCTCCCCAAAATACACCAGTATTAGTGGTAGATGCTCCCACAGGCTCCTTGCCTGTTTTGTTTCTTTTCTGGAGGGGCTGAGGGGGGCTTGTTTTTCTTTTCTTTTTTTATTAAAATAAATCAGGTGATATCATACGGATACAAAACTGTGCCTATGTGTATCTTTACTTGCAATTACAAAGTACAGAGAGAACGCACCTTTGAAGGAAAACAAAAATAACAGTGACTAACTCTATCATCTCTCCCAGCTAAAGCCTTGAATTCTGTTTCATGAAAGCATCTGATGCACAGAGCTGCTATACAGCACCCGTACTAACTCATTTTGTTGCTTCTGAGCAGAGACAAGGTTGCCTTCTAGAAGAAAGCCTAAAGCAACCAAGTCTTCATCAAAACTATAAGACCTTACAGTCTGTGAAACAAGACACTAGTGCAGAATAATCCTGCACAACAGTCAAAGACAACTAAAGATTTAAGTGGCAAGGAGGGAAAATGGTGCAACTGACTGGCAAGCTCATGTAGTGCTCTTCTAATGAATCATTCACATGGATACAAGGTGTTTTAAATTAATACACATTTTCACATTCTCTAAAAGACCCTTTCATTTGAAGCTTATAACTATGTGCATTGGATCTTTGCTCAAAAGGCAGTAGCACAAGTCCTGAATTTCTACTTTTTCTTACTGCCCTAACATCATGACAAAACATCTCAAAAGATTTCTCAGTTTTGCTGAGAGTTTAGATAATTAGCAAAAAGTTTAGATAATTAGCCAAATTTTAAGGTAGTTATACAAGATGTCTCCTTGACATTTGAAGAGCCCTGCTCAGTAACTACACTGAGCAAGCAGGAGTGGTCAAATAGGAATGGAAAGCAGAAAGGTGATAATGGCGTGCAACAGCTTTGCACAAATGACGATATTTCTGTAAAACAGATGTAATGACACTGTGCAAGTACAAAATTAAGCTGTTTGGTTTGCAAAAGCGATTAGATGGAAAAGCAAGTAGGATGCACATTCATTTTTGTTTCAAACAGCCAGACACCAGGCAGCCAGGTGGCAAAAGCACTACATGAAACCAGAACACGAACCTCAAGCCAGTGCCTTACTCATTAGCACACACTTCTCTGACATTCCATATATTAGGAATTAAAAGCTGGCAGCAGACAGGCACAGTTATACTCAGAACATAGGATTAATTGGTACACGCAACTCAGTTAGGCAACTGTCAGTAGCTTAAGAATAAACACAGAACAAATCCCAATTCCCTCCTGAACCTAGTGTCATCTTCTTTGTCTTTAAATGGAAACAATAGGATTACTTCACCTCTCCATTTTTTAAATACGTAGCAGACTGAACGGTATTCAGCAAGACTCCTTGAGGGCTCCAACTGAACTTGTATCTCAGAGGATTATCAGAGTGCTCTGGAGCTGGCAGGCCTCCACAGAAAGAAGTGTAGGATACAACCTGTCAGATTTGTCCACAGGTGAGAAACAAGGAACAGATGACAGACACGGGATAGAAACAGTACAGAGCTACCCTGCAGAATCCCCCTAAGTTCTTATACTCTATTGAAGTCATCCCCCAACCAGGCCAAATTGCAAGATTTGCAGTGGACGAGGGAAATTAGAAGAACTTCACTAGCAACAGCATCAATCTTTCTTACTGCGGGCACTGTCCATGAAATAGCAAAAGCACCTGGGGCAGAAGCATCTTAAGGGATGGACTCTCACCAATTGGATAAGTTGGCACCGAATTCCAAGCATCTGAAAAAACTAAGGTGTAACGGAGTCCATTACACATTGGTGGTATGCCCCAAAGCCGGCTGGTGTTAAAGGAACAACACTACTAATAAAATCTGGGCAGCAGCACGTGCAATTTTCCAGCCTTACCGTAGCACCAACTTCTTTTGCCTTGTCAATGCATTCCATTGCCAACATATGGTCGAGACCGGGATCCAAGCCCATTTCACTGATAACTGTGATACCAGCAGCCTCTATGCTAGAAGAAGTGGAAAATGACAAATGTCAGAACACTGACTATACAGGCCTTTTGTTCATGAAATCTGTCCAAGGGAGACCCGGAAAACTTTCCCCAATCTTTTCTCTGCTTTCTGTCTGAGGTTCGGGGGGGGGGGGGGGGAACAAACAAACAAAAAAAAAACCAGAAGCAGATGTTAAATCCAAAGGGTGCAACTGTCTTAGAAACCATGATAGCCTTGTTTTCTTTTACTTTAATGTAACACATAGATTAAGCATGTTCAACCCATGGGTTGCAAGCAGCCCAGCCCAGCTCACACTGCAGCCACTCCCTGCCCTGTGCCATCACAGCAGTGGCTCTGCCCCACTAAGTGGCCCAGCCACGCACTCATTGCTCACAGCCACCAAATGGCAGCACTGTCAGGGCTGGAACCAGGATGTGGGGAGGGTGCAGTGCAGTGTTAACTCAAGCGATGACAAATATTTTTATGCATTTTAATACACAGTCCTGTGAACAGCAAGAAATATTCAGCTGTGCTTTCTGTTTTGAGAAAGGAATTTGAGAGCAGGTTTCAAGAGTGTCAAAAAAGCATCCATATTTTTGCTACATTTGCAACTCCATTTTCAGTCGACATTAAATGGATTACCTGCAAATTTTCAAATGGAATGTATAGAGCTGCAATTAGACATTCAACTCATAAATCTGATCATGCCTTTTTACCAGACTTTTACAAGACCTGTCTTACCAGAGAAAAATACCCCTTTCTTTGCAATCATGTGTTATTCACATCATCCCTTTTGGTAGAACATACATTTCTGAACAATTATATTCAAGGATGAAGTACAGGAAGAGCAAAACTTCATCAAAAATCTCTGACAGATACCTTAAGAACTCACAAACGATTGCAACCACTTCCATTGAACCAAATTAATCATTAGTTTCACAAAAAGAAGGTCACATTAGTTTTATGCTTTTGTTGGTCTCTTTTTTATGTTTTAATAAAAAATAAGTTTTGTTGCTTATGTACATTAACTACATTATAGAATTTATAGGCATCCCAAGACAATTCCTCTTCACTCAATGCAGCCTAGGCAAGCCAAAAGGTTGGACACACAGTCTAGAGGATGGTGGAAAAATAAATCCCTGAAAGCCACTCTGCATGCCATATTCTCCTGGACAGCACTGTAACACAGGAAGGCAGTAATGAAAAAGACACAACAGGGATAGTCTCAACAGCCCTAAACTAAGAGCTCCCACAGAAAGAGTGAGAAAGGTCTTCTTTCCTAAGTTGTAAGCACTTGGGTTTTTTTTTTGTTGTTTCTTTTTGGTTGTTTTTCTTTCGTTTTGTGGTGGTGGTTTTGGCTTTAAAAAAAAAAACAAAAAAAAACCAGTTGCCTAGTCCTAGAGCAGCTCAGTTATCACCACAAGCTGAGGTGATTTATTTAAAAACAAATAATAATTAAAAAAACCTAAACAAACAAAAACAAAACACTGTGTTTCAACAAATGAGAAGGGGGTGTTTTTGTGGTTTGGGTTTTTGGTTTGTTTGTTGGGGAGGGAGAGGAAGGTGGTATTTTTAGGCAAGAGCAACATGACTTCTAGGTACCACAGCAAGATGGGGAGGAGAGCTGCACAAACGTCTCTCATTTCTGCAACACTGGTTCTCTACATATCTTGCTTTCTGTTTTATCATTTTCAGAAACACTGCACGCTGGATTCCCATCCCACTTGATGTGACTCTTGAGTTCTAGTACTGAGACTCAGAGAAGATCAATGCCAAGAACAACTTTCCATTATATGGTAGAACAAAAGAAACATTAGAATAGTCACCAATTTAAGACTAATACAATAAGCCACAAGTGATTTTTCATAAGGGGAAGACAAATGGTAACAATCAAGCTTGCTGTCACTGGTGAAACAGGACAATCCAACTCCTCCTTCAAAACAGGGTTGAGGTGAGAAGGCAAGGCACAATGACATGGATTAAAATGGGACATACAGAACTACGCATTCCAGCATTCAGAGCAGTCGCCTGACCAGACTGAGACATGCACTCTTCATTCTGTTCTCCACAGGGAGGCTGTAGCAACTCTGGGGAAAGGTACTTAGTCCTCCTTTGTAGGAAGGGAAGCAGACGGAACGTAGAAAACAGTAATTCACAATAAGGGCTGCAGATGTAACTCACTGCAAACTATTCAGATAACTCCAGAAGCTACACCAGAGAGATGGCCAGACCTACCTCTCCTGGAGTTCTTTCATGGCTGGCGTTAAGTAGCTGGCTGTTACCAAGTTCACTTTGTTGCTGATACATTTCTTAGCAACGAAGGGATGTACTGAATAAGGCAGCAAACTACAAAAGAAAGAGAATTATGCAACATCAAAATCCAACCCAGTGACAATGTAAGTAACTGGAATACTTTCACTAACACTTTTTCCGTGCCTACAAAAAAGCTCAAGTAAATGCAGAAGTCACACCTACCTTGCTTTCAGTAGTTTCACACCTACACAAGTAAAATGCTATCCTATCAGAAAAAAACACTGTTGTATGACTCAGAATAGCAAGCAAAATAATATGATATTAATTCTTTAGACAGTTTTTCCGTCATATTTCTCCTCATAAACAACAAACAGACAAAAAGACCTCTTTTCGAGACCTTCTAAATAGGCATGCTGAATAAGATACAAAACATCTTGCTGATGCACTACACAAGAAGGCAGTGGCCAGTTGTAACTATTTACATACTGGAATACAATCCCAGTTCCTGCGTGTTAAAATGTTAATAAATGTTACTTACATAAATTTATTATTGCCACTTACATTCTATCAAAAGGTCTAATAAACTGAGGGCATTCACATAAGGTCCTTTATACAGTTACCACGCTGACTTATGTCAGTGAAGTAGGAGAAAGGAGCAGCATGACTTCGGGTTGAACTCATCCCATTTTACCCAGAATTCTGACCTGATCACAAGGTCGTGTTTCTTCACCAAAGAGGACAGCTTTTCCTCATCCTGTATAACATCCATATGAACTGAAGTAACATTGCTGTATTTTTTCGTCAGCTGTTCAAGTTGTTCCTTCATCACAGAAGCTGTTTTAAAAATAAAACACCAACAGGTACCCAAAGATGAAAACAAGTCCAAAGCATACCCACATATAACTGTGTTTCATATATGCCACCTTCTCTCCAAAGAGAACCTGCTGCATGTATGCTTTCTTTTCACTAAGAGTTGAAGAGAAAATAGGCATAAAGAACCTGTAGAGCAGTAAATTTTATTATCAATTGCCAGTGTCAAGCCATGGCAGCTACAACTCATGAACAAGAGACTAAAAACACTCTCAGAAGTAAAGAGTGGTCTTATAACCAATTAGCACGACTGTGGATATACTTAAAAGTAACCAAAATTTAAGCTGATGTTTTCCATCTACCAGCACATCAATACAAATTATTCATATCAAACTAGAAGTCATCCTCCCTCTTTGTTACTGATGAAGTAGGTAGGACATCTCCAAACAAGTACTGGTCTGGCTCAAAGGGTTAGTGGTAATTTTGGCTGTGTTGTTGTTATGTTTGCCTGGGCTGCAGAGCTGTTGTTCTGTTTTTTCTGCAGATCATCTTTATTTCCCTTACACTACACACGGTAAGACTATTATTTTAGACTAAATGAGTCACCTTCTCCTATACCAACAGAACTGCTGAACATCTGGAGACGTCCCGAGTGTTAGTATTACAATGAAACTGGTACATTTTTTGCTCTTGCTTTGAGTTTCCATCCATGGAAAAGCTATGCCTGGTGCATCCCAATTTGATGAAATATTGTATTAGGCTAACTCTGGAGGGAAGATTGCAATGGAAAAACTCTGCACCCCAAACTGTCTTTATATTAGTAACAACCTACTGAACATCAAACATTTTCAATGAGAGCAACAACTTATCTTGATGCCTAACCCAATTTAAGTCACTACACAGTACGTGTTTTCTCCTGGTTTTAAAAACAGTCACTTCTCTAACTCGGCCAAATAAATGCAGAGCTGAAGTATTCAAACAGCTGTTAATGGTAGTAGCCATTTCCACAAATGCACAGACTATTTCACAGAAAAGCAAGAAGCTGACTAGAAATCCAGAAGTGGAAAAAGCCCAGAGAGGAAAACTTGCTTTTTATCACATGGGTTTAAGTGAGAGAGGGAAATCTTCCCTAATTCTAAGGTCTTGAGAGACACATAAGTCTCCAAACAGCTAAGTAACAGACTTGGCAGACAAACTTATCATACAGCTGGAAAAGCCCACCCTATCTGCCATTTCAAACAGCCAGATAAGTCTGGGAAATGGAGTATTTCAAAACCATTTCAGTACATTATAACAAAATTCTTATTCATAGCCAAAACCAGCTTAATAGCTTAAATAAAAAAACACTTCACATCATTCACCATTTCTAACATTATGAAAACATTAAGCTTTTGCTTAGGCAAGGTATGACTAAAAGGCCCACATTCCGTCTGACAAGCTTCAATATTTACCCATGGCCTAGCCCCACAAACCCTCCATGTGCTGATATTATCAATAAGAGAGAGAAACCCAATCTCTATCTCTGCCTGTTCTTTTCCTTTTACCTTGCTTGCGTTGCCATCAGCACTTATCATTCTAAGGAAAGTAAAACTAAAAGAATGACCTGGGTTAAAAGCAGCGGGTATTTGCCACATCCGACTTAAAATGAATTGGTTCCCTGCCCTCACTCGCCATGCAGCCAGCAGAAGGAAGGCAATGGGAACAGAGCCAGGAGAAAGGAGTGGGCAATGAAGGCAGCAGGTGGGGCAGGGGCTTACAGAGAATTAAAAGCATCTGTGCTTCTAAGTTGGGGCCTTATTTCCTTATGCTCTTTCCAAAGTCAAAGGGAAGTAAATATTGCCAGAGAGTGATTCTACCTACTCTATTAATCAACATGTGCTGAGGAAACAATGCTAAGCAAAGCAGTCCATAAATTCAAAAAAAAAAAAAAAAGAAAGTTCATTACATGAAGGTTTTTTAATTAAAGATTTCATTCGAGGCACCATTCACTTGGACTTAAAGAGGTCTAGCCTAACAGTAGGGAATCAGACATAACACCGCAAGGTACATTTTACACTTTCTTCATCTACCTACCTGCTGTCAAATATTAGAAATGTCTTTGTGTCTCTTTCCTTCCAAGCTTTTTTTTTCAGTAGTATTGTAGAAACGGCATGTTTTTAAGCTACCCAGGTAAAAGGCATCTGCTATGTTTGAACAGTGCTCAGCAAAACAGATCCTCCAGTTCACCTGGTTTCCCTTACTGCTACTGTATTGCAGGGACTTGATGCAGCCTCCCTACTGGTGAGGGAATGGATGGTGCACATTGCAGTAATCCTTTCCTGTCTGCCACTTCAGGCAGTACTAATAACAAGTGTACAGCTATCTTAGAGTACATCTCTTCTTCCTGGCATGTCTTTATCCAGAGGTTAAAAGTATTATGGTTACTACTGCAAGGAGTAACAAAAGCAGCATGGCTAGCAACACCACCAATCATGAGCCTAAAGCAGCTTGGAAGGAAAATGTTTCTTTCTAATTTCCCTATAGTTTACATATGCAAACAGTAAAGTTTCCACGTGGGTGTAACAGTATAAATAAAAATATATGAACTCAAAATGCTCAGAAAGTTACGAAACCCTTTTCTGTACTGCATAATAACAAAGGTTTTATCAGTTCTCAGATTCATTTATTATTTATGAGAAGGACAGCCAAACCAGTTGGTCGGACTAAATCAATACAATCCATAGAAAACGATTTTTAAGTGAAGAGAAGTCTTACATACCAATGGTGATGTCAACGTCAGAATCTCTAGTGAGATACTCAAGTACAGGGCCAGAAACATAGCCGGAGCCGAGTACTAAAACCCTCTTCTTATTACCCATGCTCAGTGACTGGGCGTACTCCCTAGGAGGTATTAAAGGCAGAATTAAAAACCACATAGAAGAAAGAAATTGTATGCTGTTAAAGCTAACAGAATAAGCATGTTTTAGTAAGTCTACAAACCAAGAGCTCTATTCAGACCAAGTCACTTTCATTGCTAGCTAACCCAAGGCTGGTCAATCACTGTCCAGTACTGCTACCATTCTTCTACAGTGTAACTTCTAGTTTCTTTCCTCTGTTATAACCAAGATCAAATCCATCGATGTCTCCACTGCTTCTGCAGTTGCTACTGGGTGCTCGACAAATTTTTCCTCTCTATGTCACACAGGGCTGCCAGAAAGAGATTCCTGTCTTTGCCTTGATTATTTTACATCACAGGTAACTGCTAAAGGACATAAATTTACACTAGTGAAAGCATATTTTGGTTAAGTTATACTAGGTTTGTATTAGTCTATCATAGGAACATATAGAGGTGGAAAAAAAAAAAACACCTAGGAAAATACCAATTAAGGAATCGTGTTTGCTGATAAGAAAAAGGTTTGAAAACCATGTCTGTTATTTTCCTGAATAAATGTAAGTAGCTCTTCTATTGACTTAGTGAAAGGGTGTTCACATTGGATTTTGCATTTCTTTTTACCACTCAGAATAGCATTGGTCAGCAATTGCTTAAATATGTACTCAAAAATGTATGAATTACAGTAAGAAAACACATTTTATTTCTTTATATTTATTCCCTTTTACCTCAAATTTGATTAAGTTGTAAAACTAATGTAAAAATGTTTGTTTAATTTCATCACTATGCGGTTAAAAGCTATTTAGTAAATAATAGCATTTGTTTGTTAAATCACTTTTATTTTATTCTTTGAGAAAAAGAAGCTACTTATCGTCCCATTGTTTAATATAATCAATGGAGTTATTTGAGGTTTTATTTTTCTTATTGCATATTCTAAAAACAAATTTCAATTCATAGCTAGGAACTTCCAAGATACAGATTTACTGGAAACTTCAGAAGTGTTTACAGAAGTTCCTCAGTTTCCCCTTTATCTACCAGGAGTTTACACAGGCATACACTGCACTGTGGATTATGCCACAGACAGAGGCCTGACCTCTAGCTGACCAACTCTACACTGAGCTGTTGTCCTCAGAAGAGGACCAACCACATTTCCACTAAATAATGGTTGGCTCAGACCTTTTAGGGGCTCTATGTGGCACCCATAACTCAGTTTTGCCCAGAATATTGAAGGATGCTGTTGCAGCCTGTCAGAACAATGCCAAAATAGCATGACAAGAACAGTGGTATTGCACGGCCTAAAGCATGGCATGAAGCACAGTGGGATATCTAGGGGCACAAGGCCTCAAACAAAAGCACTGAAAGACTACTCTGAGTGGACAGAGCTAAATCAATACCAAATCCACCTGTCTGAAGCACATTCCAGCCACCTGTATTTAAGTATTTGTGAAGCCTGAATTAACCTCCAAAATTCCTGATGTTCCATTTTCCCTTCCTCTATTTTTAGGCTTTTTTTTTTTTTAAGTAGCTCCTCTCAACCACTAAATTTGAATGGGATACACCAGTGTATCATCTGTTTAATCTATATAAATTATTACAAGAGGTTACTGCCCATTTTGACCTTCCTACAAGTTTTACAGATTTTATTCTTTTTAATTTAAATTATTATTTAATCTATTCATAGAAGGTGTTCCAAGCCCATCGTATCCTTTCATATGACTAAACCCAAGGACTCTCCTTCTCCTGCTACCCATTCTAATAGAACAACCTCTTCCACAACTACACTTTCTCGGGCAAAGGAAAAAAAGAACTCCTCTCCACTGGTTATTTACAGAAAGCAGGAGTGACGTGCAGAGCTTGGAACAACAGTGCTGACAAAGGGGAGACTTCCTAAATAAAAGAAATTTGGATTTTGCAATTAAATTCTTATCATACTTATTTTAAACTTTTCCAGTGTCCAGAATTAGATACCACTTGGATCAGCTGTTCTGGGGCACAGGCATAAACACGAGCCATCAAATGACCCACCAAGAGTAGAAAGAGAATTCCAGAAAAGAACATCTCAGATTATTGCCAGCTCTCCATGTACAAATTTAAATAATCCAGCTGTGTCAATCTCTAAACAATTAAAAGTAATACTTAAGAAGTCCACGCTGTTAATGGGACATGCCATTGCAGCTGTGGATGATGAACTGGTAGCAGTTATGAAGCAAGTGAAAATGACAAGATGGAGAAAAATTCAGCAAATCAAACTTCTCCCACACTCTGATGGTACCCAGAACAGTTCAGATGATACAACCTGGCTATCCTATGTTTGACATGTTCGTGGACATTCAAAGGTATAAGCAATTAGTCTAAATAGAGCCCTCAGATACTAAACTAGACACAGCATAATACATTGTTAGAGTAATAACAGAAGACACATAATTCCTAAAGGCTCTAAACAAGAGCCTATCTTTAGCTAAACCATCACACTTTAAGCAGCGAACTCCCCACTTTCATTTGCATTATTTCCCAAGTTTGCAAAGTAAAGGGAGGGTAGTGTTAGCAGGTCTGGATTTTCAGATAGCTTAGTGAGCAACATCAATGAACAACTGAACATCACATGCAACACACAGGTCTACAGAAATATCAAAAATCTACCCAAAAAAAACCCTTGGGAAGTCTCCAGATTCTCAGGGTAGTTCACACAAGACCATGCAAATGATTATGGAGAAAGCCAAAAAAACACAGATCCCTGTTCTGTGTAAGGAACAAGAAAATTTGTTACTGAGACAGCCTCTTGAGGTGGTCTACTACATAGCACAAGATAAAAACAAGTGTAATAAACTGTAGTCTTTGACAGGCAAACAGACTGTTACTTCGGGTGAGAAAAACATCTATATATAGTTCATCATGCACAAGTTCATAACCAGTCTTCCCAAAGTTCCTAAGGCAATCTGATAAGTTTGGCAAGCATAAGTCAACACACTGTCCTTTTAGTATGCACTGGTGTATGCAGCGCTTCCGTCAGATCACTTCCAACTCTTACACAGTGCGTAGCACAGCTGGCACTGACCATGAACATGAAGGCAGAAGTATCCACTTATTGTCAAATTTACCTTTTTCATAGGCAAACTCTATGTACTTGTTAATGACAGGGAGGAGGGGGAATGAAAGAGATATTCAATCTATTTATACTTCTGTTAGCTAATCCACTCGATTCTACTTCTTTCATGTTACTCCTGGCAGGTAACTACTGAAACAGTCAGGATGAAGCGGCAGCTAATGTTGTAGCTACAGGAGTATAATGAAAAGGCAAAGAGTCTCACAGAGGCTCCTGGACACATCTACCCACTGAACAATGCTAAGCATCACAGCACTCAAGCTACACTTGAGGAAACTAGACTCAAACTATACTAGACAGCTTTTTCAGCCATTCCTTTCAAAGAACTGTATGTCAAGTCCATCTTAAAATGGCAGGAAAGAACAGAAAAATACTAGTGCATGGTTATTTTCTGCCTCTGGTAAAAAAATAATAGTCTTGATCACACCAGGAAGAGAAAAATGACACTTGATTTTAAGTTTCTAATAATCAGCCATATCCCAGGCTTCAACAAAAGAGTAGCAAGCAGGACGAGGGAGGTGATTGTCCCCTTCTGCTCTGCCCTTACGAGGCCCCATTTGGAGTACTGAGTCCAGGCCTGGGGCCTTTAGTACAGGAGGGATGTGGAGCTATTGGAGTGGGTCCAGAGGAGGGCACAAAGACAAAGGGCTGGAGCACCTCCCCTATGAAGAAATGTTGAAGGAGTTGGGTTTATTCAGTCTATAGAAGGCTCCAGGGAGACTTCATTGTTGCCTTCCAGTACTTGAGGGGAGCTTATAAGCAGGAGGGAAACAGACTCTCTACACGATCTGATAGGGATAGGACAAGGGGAATAGCTTTACACCAAAAGAGGGGAAATTTAGGTTAGATGTCAGGAAGAAATTCTTTACTCAGAGGGTGGTGAGGCACTCGCACTGGTTTCCCAGAGAAGCACGCCTCCTTGGATGCCTCATGGCTGGAGGCTCTCAAGGCCAGGTAGGACGGAGCCCTGAGCAGCCTGATCTGCTGGGTGGCAGGCCTTCCCCCAGCAGGGAGGTTGGAACTAGAAGATCTTCAAGGTCCCTTCCAACCTAAGCCATTCTAAAATTCTGTGACTTAATGATTTAGACAGTGCGCATCAAGGAAGAAGGAAATCAACAAGTTAGAAGACATATAGATTGAGTGCAATATAGTAGCAGTCCACCAAAACACAAGATAAAATAAATGTTAAAGGGGAAATAGAAGGCAGACAAGCTTATTTCAATTCTGAACCAAACTTTAAGAAGCTATACAATACCTGCTCTTCCTCAATTTCTGGATATATTCATACTTAGCTGTCAGTGAGCCATTGGATGCAATCACCGCCTAGAAATAAATGAAACACAGTTTGAGGAGTTTTTGTATCTGTGTTTTAAAGAAGAGGAAGACAAGCAGTGAGCCAAACTGCAAAACTTACATCTCGAACAACAGCCGAGTAATTCTGATTTTCAAGAGGTTCTGAGCCTTCCGATAACAACTGTGAAGATAAGTTTTTGTGTTTTATTTCCCATAATACTTTTTTCAGAGTAAAATATCAAAATTTTAACCACATTTAAATGCATACAACAATACCAACATCTTCTAAATCTAAAATTACCCCAGCCCTGATCAGTGTCTTTTGACTTTCATGAAAATTCAAACAATGGTCTTACTGTGATTACTGAGTGCTTAAAAAAACCCTCAGATATGAACACATACTGCAGCAGAGTCCATAAGCAATGATCTACTTTCCAGAGACCATTTCCTGCCTACAGAAAGTATTATCAGCACATCCCTAAGGTACCCACACTCTTAATTTCTTGTTCACGTGTTGATTTTTGAAAGTATTGCCTCAAGACTTAGAAAGCTTGTTTTTAAAACAGTCTGTTGTGTTCTACAGCAGATTTCTTTAAAATGTATACAGGAGACCAGAAAAACAACAAACCAACAGGCTAAAGTCCAAGTTTTTACCTTCTTGTTGCATACATAAGATCTTACCATCTCTTCAATATACGGGAAAAGCATATCGCCAAAGTACTCTGTTGCTTCTATAGGAAGCTGTGCTGGCAGATTGTCAATGGAACACATAAGAATACCAGAGCCTTCAACACTGAAAGAGAGAATACAGCTCTTCTAAACAACTTGTCTTTGGTACTTGAAATGTCCCATCTTTCAGAATTGTTTTCAGTGCATGATTTTCAATACACTGTTTCACTGCATATATTACAGAGGAATGCAGTATGAACTAAAGGCTATCTCACCTGTCATGAATAATATGCTGATCAGCATCATACATACAGAACGGACTGTCAATTGTCGTACACTCCGTCATAAATTCTATAGATCCTCCAGTGTCTGCTGAAATGTCACATATTGCCAAAAGTCTAAAGCGATCAAGCAAAAGAACAGAGACAAGCATCCGAATTACAAACAAAAGTGTGTAAGAGATCACAAGTAAACAAGAAAAAAAAAAGAAACAAGAGAAGAACTATCAGTATTGTAGTTGTAACGATTTTAAACCAATAACTCAAACAATGACCTCCAAGACACATAAATGAAACCTGAAGCCACTGTAGTCATAAAATTTCCATTTGTATCAACAGGATTCCAACTTCAACCATACCTTCTCAAAAAACAGAAAAATCCACTCATCTGTCATTTTTTCTCTGTGACGTGCTGCCAACACCTCCTGTTCATTATCCACCTGCCAGTTCCCCCACACTTGCCACTGGGCAATCCTGTGCTACAGTAACTTCATGATCATAAGAGGAAATGCAACCGGATGGCTGCCTCCTCTCAGTTAGCAGACATCTGGCACTGATGGTGCATTCATGAGCCTAACAAACAACCTTTGCCTCCATTCAGTGTTAACTCTGCAACTCTTTTATTTGTTCAGTGCCCAGAAGAAACACGTCAACACTGGGCAGAGAGATAAAAGCCTGCTCCCTTAGCAGGATACATAGCCATATCCTTACAAAACACATCTCCGGGCTATTACAGTATTGGCTGGGTAAGAAAGAGCAAGCTCCTGTGAGCACCCACACTGAAAGGAGTCTAAGCCTAGATTTACACCTCACATTCCATCTTTAAAACTAGGGTTGAGAAGCCAGGCCAGGCTGGGTGGGGCTTTGAGCAACCTGGTCTAGTGGGAGGTGTCCCTGCTTGCTGCATGGGGGTTGGAACTAGATGATCTTAAAGGTCCCTTCCAACCCAAACCATTCTATGATTCTATGACTCTTAACATTCCAGCTACTTGCTGCAGAAGTCAGAGCTGGTAAGGAACAGTTACTGAACTTGAACAAGACAAATGATAAAAGAGGAAGAAGCCCCTCATCCAACAAGTTCTGTTCATGCACAGACATCTCTAGCAATAATGGTGCAGCAGGTACAAATCTCAGATGCCAGTCTTTGCATTCTGCTTGCATTCCGCATAAGGATCAAGGGCAGAACAACCTTGGCAGAAAGACAGACAATACCCGTCAGTCCTTTGCACTGTGATATTTTCAGAAACTCCAATCTGTGAAAAAAAGACTGCAAACCACAGAAAAACAAAAGCAGAATCAACGGGGCATTTTGCAGCATGTATGAGGAGCAACTTAAGAAACAAAATCATTTGCCAGATACTGTCATGAACCTGCTTAGCATTATGACCTAATCATGGTACTGAAGAACTATTACTACTGAAATGAGGTGTCTTACTTGTGCGGTAGCTCAGGACAGCCCTCAGGTGCACCAGCAGCAGATTTAACTGGTACCAGTAGCTTCTGAGCATCCTGTCGACTTAACAAGCGAGGAGTATGTTGTTCCCAGTATATGCCATTAATTAAACAAGTTGTGTAGGGTGCAATCTGCAAAGAAAGTTACAGAAGCCTGATGTTCTCATTTAAGTACTTGAAGAAGCTGAAACTCCCTGGTCTAGTGTATTAAATGAATGCTCTCTCAATCAACAGATACGCAATCGAGTAGTAACTACTAACATTCTGTGAAAAACGTTTTACAAAAGACCAGAAGGGATGCTCACATCAGTGTTAAAGCGAGAAGTGTAAAGTTCTGGATGTTTATCATAGTCTGCTGGATCATACATTCCATCACGCTTCCTTACAAGATGATGGTGACGACTCAACACTGTCCCATAGACTTTTCTGAGGTCTGAAGCAAAACAAACAAACAAAAAAACCCAATAACAATAATTAGCTGATATACCTGGACAAAGAAAGGTTTGAATGTTTTTAATCACATTTATCGTCATAGCCTACCTCCAGATCGGGAAACTTCCTTTAACTCATGTGGTTCTACAAACTCACATGGCAGGGCATTGAACATTTCTTGGGCACCCTGTAAAGTAAAAGTGGAATTCAGAATAAGGAAAGAATATAGAGATACTGTAACACTGCTCATTGGGTGTAAGAAAAGAGATAGAAAAATGACGAAGATCTGTGACAGGCAGTGATTTTCCTTTATAGCTGGAGCCTTGTTAAATGAACTTTGTTGCCAAAATCAGGGGTAAGTCTTATTGTTCAAATCCGAGATAACAGCTCCAAAGTCCAGCAATTGTAAGCACAGTCAGTGTTATCAGTGTTATGAAACACATAAAAAGTCAACAAGTATTAGAACAGATACTTCTCTCTCCATAATTTAATGGACTGATTCAACACACTTTGTGAGCCCAGAGCCCAAAGGGGACAGTGGGAGACAAAATTCATGCAAGTGGGAAAAAGGAGAAAGGAGGAGTAAGGTTTAACCTAATATTCATGGTAAGAAGTTAGCATAGTTAGTCTTGTCAAGCATGATCTCATGTTAAAGACCTTAGTTTAGGGTACTTAAAAATCTTTGACACTTTAAAACAAGCATGTCCAACTGTGGCCTGAGGGCTGCATGCAGCCTGGCATGGCTTGCAATGCAGCCTCCCGCTGCTCCATGCCATCAGGGCAGAAGCCAGCCACGCATTCATCACTCAGCAATGACCAAACACCAGTGCACTATTAACCCCATCTGGGTAGAAAACAGGAGAAGGAGAGGGACCAGCGCAGCGCTAACTCAAGTAATGGCAAATAATTTCATGTATTTTGATACACTGGCTAAGCATGTGGAGCAAAGGTTTGTCACTGAATTTCTCCATGCAGAAAAAAAGGCACCCACTGACATTCACTGATGCATGCTGAATGTTTGTGGAGACCAAGCAGTGGATGTGAGCACAGTGAAGCGATGGGTGGTGCGTTTCAGCAGTGGTGACAGCAACAGTGGGTCACCTCTGCTGGTGCAGGTTTTTATGGGTGTGGCATGCAGGCTCCTCCTCATCGCTGATGAAAATGCACAGCTACTGGCGGCGGCTATGCTGAAAAATGGTGTTTTGTAGCTGAGAATTTGCTCTATCAAACATTGTTACTGTATTCATTGTATATGTTGTAGTTTCCAAGGAAATATACAGGATGCATTACTTTTGGAGGGACCTACACATATGTGGCCCAAGACAATTCCTCTTCACTCCATGTGGCCCAGGCAAACCAAAAGGTTGGATGACCATGCATTAAAATCCGACATCCAAGCAAACAAGATAAACCCATCTTAACACATTTAACCTGACACATCAAACGCCAAGAAGTTATATTAAAAGTAACATAGTGTTTCAGCTTGAAGACAGAATTCTTACCTTAGACACATTACCAGTGCCTGTAAACACAAATGTCAAGGGCCCAACTGACTTTGGCATCAGCCCCAGTGAAATTTCATACCCAGCGTCTCGCACTGCCTGCACAGCCTGACTGCTATTCCTGTAGTTATGTGCCATCCCAATGTGCTGAAATCAAAGGTGCAGAATCATCATTCCTTATTCAAATACTGATGACGCCTTAACATCATTTTTCTAAAGAAAAGAACACATATACTCTTACCATGAAGGGGGTGTGATGTCCCAAGGCTAAAAATCGTAATCCTAATCCATGCAAAATGTTGATCATTCCTATTGTTTTTTAATTAAAAAAAAAAAAACATAACTTCAGTGTTAATTACAAATACACACAGTTAGAAAATGCAGAGAATGACTGAAGTCTAAAATCATCCCAAATATTTTTGTCTGTGATTTAATAGTTTCCTTATGAAGAAAATCTACATAACACCAGGGAAGAAGAAATTCAATAGCGGGCCATGACCTTGGCTTAGATTATGCATTCCAGCACTGTTTAATACTTGGATATCCTTCTGCTGGATGCATACAAATCACTAGATTCCTAAAAGAGGTAATACAGAGTTTCCTGAAGAAACAGAATTGCAGTTCAGCAGAACGGAATGAGAACCACACCTCACACAAATCAGTGTAGATAGGTAACAGCGATAAACAAGCTGTTCAAAACCACGGAACTGTCAGCAGCAATATCTTTCAAAAGTCTGTTTCAGTTGACCTTAATACATTGCCTGCCTCAGGTTAGTTGAGCAGATGAATGGGACTTCAATATAAAACAGTAGATTTGTCAGGAATCCACAGGACTATTTGACTTGTAGTCTCATCAAAAGGAGGCAGCACAAAACAGAAAGGAAGAAAGGTCTTAAAAGCAGCATAGCAGCTACAATGCATTCCAAAGCCCCAAATTTCAGGAAATGTACAGAACCAGAAATATCACAGGAAGTTATTATTTCAAGCCTGCCTTTACTTTGTGCACTATACCTGCTACACCAGCCCACTTTCCAAAGGCCACAACTCGCATTCCTTTATGATCAACCATTTTTTCATAGTCAAACAGTCGAACTTCCTGAAAATACATAGCAAATTGAGTATTAAAATTTTCAGTGAATGCAGAGTCAGTGGCACATTGCATTCCCAGAAATTACCTTTTCATACAGTTTTGATGCCTTTCCTGATATAGGCTGATGGGAATATACAAGAAAGGGCAGAACAAGATGTAAGTATAAAATTTAAAAACTACACTGAATTCACGTTGTAAAGAATCTCTGCGTTTCATGTGCACTCTTGGCACAGAGCACCCCAATGGGCCACTCTAGCTGCTGCAGATCACATCACCAGCCAAGAAGTTGCTCTTTTTTCTGCCCAAACTGGCTGACTTCCTCAGTAAGGACCTGTAATGCCCACAGATCCTTGTGCTCACACAGCATGAACGTTTCTCAAGCACACCATGCTCGCAACTTGTCTGCCATATGCACATAAACGCAGCAGCAGTTCAAGCTCTAGATCCTGAGTGAGAAATACTCAGCTCCAAGAAGGGATCCTGAGAATAGCCCTCATTAGCTATCTACAAATATACTTGCTGAAAGCAACTATATGAGGCACCAAGCTTTGTAGCAGAATTCAGGATCAAGCTCAGTTTGAGCCCTGTGCCAACAGCAACAGGTCCTTGTTATGACAGCATTTACCTGTCTTAGAATCTCATCCAAAAGGGGCATGTTTGCCTCTTGGGCTTTAATGGTGTGTGAGAAGAAGGCATAATTCTTTTTAGGGATTAACTTGCCCTCTGGAGGTCTCTTCACACCCACTATCAGAGACGCCTCAGAAATATCTTCCTGAATAATGCCGCCTGCTTTGATGTAGTCCTACAAAAAAACAAAAATCAAGTATTTTTTCTGGTTGTTTTCTTTTTTTTTTAACATATATTTAAATTTCAGTACAAAAGCAACTCAGAGCATAAATAGAAAATTCTACAAAGTAGAAGCAAGTTAATACATGTGATACAATCATAACTCTCATTATCAAAAGGGCTATCAAACTGAACGTCTATGTTAATATCCTATTACATGAGGCTAAAACATACATATTAACAAAATCATTCATCTTAAATCTACAGACTACAAAGAAAGTACTTTACTACATTCAATTATCTTACAGTACTGCAGTAATGAACAGCCCTTTGCAATGTTCTGAAATATCTGGAAGTAAGTCTAGAGAAATCTGACAAAAGAGCCTGATGATATGTGATTTTATAACATATTAGGCTAAGCCCGTGCTGAAAGAATGGTTTTCCATGTGAAAAAAAATTATTTTTGCTCTCCCTTACCTCAAAAATCTATTAAAATTCCAGCTTACTTGTGTTTCTAATGTGATCATGCTTTGGTGAAAACCAGCATTGTGCCTTAATGAAAAGGCGTTATGTGCAAGAGATCACTAATTCCCTACTTACATTTCAATTTCCATCTGTGGGCTCAGGTACCTTAGGCCAAAATATTTTCAGACCTGAAGCTCACAGTGTCAAAGAAAAGAAACCTCTCTCCCCCAAGAGCACCCAGCACTTCTTCAGTGTGCTAACATTAATTACATTAAAAGTCTGAACAAACTATTCCTTTTTCTCTACACTAGGACACAATAACTTCACATTTAACAACATGAGTAATACGTTTTCTTACATACATCCTTTGAATATTATTTCTCCTGTACTATGCTTAATAACCAAGCCATGGTTTTGCACGTCTGACTCAGAACAGGACCTCACCTTTTCATGGATGGCTCTCCTGTTCGATGGTTGCACCAGCACTTTGTAACCCATCTGTGTCAGCTCTTTGACATGCTTGGGTGCCAATGGAGCTCTGCGTTCCCATGCGCTGACATCTTCCCTCCTGATGGCCAGCACGGGCTTGTGGTGTCGCCAGGACCCAGCACGGCTGAATGCATGACTACTCCCTGTGTAGCTAAAGGCTCGGAGCATGGTGAGGCCTGACGGTGATGCAGCAACAAAGCAATAAAATAGTACATCGTGATAGATCTTTCAAACATCGCAAATGTTCTGGTCTCCTTTAACATCTGCTGTAAAACACAAATCGGGTACCTCATACTCTAGCTACGCACTACTTTTGCAGGACAGGAATTTAATTTTGCATTCCTAGATGACACCAAGCCAGCAAGTACTTTGGTGCATCTCCTGTTGGCGAGGTGGCCTTATGGAAACAAGTTGTACTACTGCAAAGGAAGGCTTTTAGCATGTCCAACATGACAACTTCTTAATTACAACTTCTGCTCATAAAAAATGCTGGAAACTTAATAACACCAATACATCTGCCAGCATAAATGTGCAAACACCAGCTGCTTGTCAAAGCTTGCACCAACAATGGTAAGCAACACAGAAAGAAAGCAGAACGCAGCAGGTGACCAGGTGGTTAGAAGGGAAAGCCCAGTATGTATAAGCAGTGTTCGCACTGTTTACTCAACTAATTCTGGCACAAGCTGGAAGATAAGGAAGAGATAGTAACCATTTGCTCAGCAGTATACATGTGGCCAGGAGTGGCAGGCTTTCTTTCTAATCAAAATTGTATGCAAAGTGGAAAAACTTCATTATGAGAGATGCATGGCAGATGATTATCCCTTTATTTCCCATATGCTGCTGTTTAGCTCTGCTATGAATGGCAAGCGTTCTGCGTGCCGGCATCGGGCAGCCAGAGGATTCAGGTGTCTGTGTGACTGAAAGACGAGGATCTCAAAGACAGTGGCTTTAAAGATGTGAATTTCACTTCCAGAGCAGTTTTAACAGACGCAAATAATTACACGAACCTCTGCTATCCCAGTCACTTGGAAAATCCTGTTTGTCCTCCTGCCCCAACCCTGCAAAATCTCTATCCCGAAGCCTCCGAGGGTCCCACCCAGCTCCAGGCTGGCTGAGCAGAAGCAAGGCTGACACTCCCAGCCACCGGGGAAGCGGGGCGGGCAGCAGGCGGTGCCGAGAGCTGCGGCAGGCCCGGGGCTGGCACGCACGCCGCTGCCCATCTGAGCCGGGACACGCACACCGCCGCGGAGCGATGGTGAGGGTCAGCGCCCGGCAGCAGCACGCACGGTGCGGCGTGCCCTCACCCGCGTTGGGGCTGCGCGGAGATGAAAGCAGCACGGAGAGACAGAGCAAGGCCGAAAATAAGAGAAAAATCAAAACGAACTGAAAATAAGACAGAGACGCAAAAAGCGACGCAGAGCAGCCACGCGTGCGACGACGGCCCACGTTCCCAGACCGGGGGGAGGGGTGTCACGCTGCCACGGGCGCTTCCTCCCGCGGCCCCGAGCCCTCCGAGCCAACGCACCCCGCGGGCCGAGGGGCGGGCAGCGGGCCGCGCTCACGCCGCGGGGACCTACCTCGGGGCCGCGGGCGGCCGGGCTCAGCTCCGCTCTGTCCTGCTGCCCCGGGCAGCGCGCGGCCGACACCCGGGGGACAGCCAACCGCCGGCCGCCCTTCGGCTACACCCTCCGCCGGCCGCCAACAGGCAGCGCCCGCGGCACGGCGTCACGGCGCCCGCCGGCAACGCCCCCCCGACGCCCCCGGTCTCTGGAAGGCGCGCGGGGGGAGTGGCCCGGCCCGGCCTGTAGGAGCTGTACCGGCCGCGCGTCGCGATGGGTCCCGTCGTTCCTGCGGGGTGCCGCGGCGTCGTCTGCTAACGATCAAAGTTACCGCGCGTGGCGAGCAGAGCGCCGGGCGTTTTGTGTTTGCGGCGGGAAGCGAGGCCCGGGCGCGGCAGGAGCTCGGCCGCACGGTGACGGTCGCGGCTGCGGGTCGGGAGCGCAGCGGCCTGTGGGGAGCGAAAGCAAAAGCAGAGCCCGGCCGGGCAGGAGGAGCCTCCCTCTGAGCGAAGGGCGGCTTGCTGACCGCGCCTCGGCGGCTCTCCAGGCACGGGGCAGCTGCCGCCGTCGGTCTGCACTTGCAGGTTTGAGACCGTTGCCGAGAACTGGACGAAACGTGAAAGAGCCCCTACGTCTCGAGGGGAAAGTCACCGACTGCCCCCTCCTCTCCCAACATTTCACAGCTAAATCAAGTCAGCCTACAGCAAAAGGGGATGAAAGGAGATAACGACAGAAGGGGTGGAGCTGGGCTGTGTCCTTTCACAAACCGGGTGGTGAACATGAGGGAATGGGACCTGGAGTGGATCAGCAGAGACTCTGAGAGTTGAAGACCTCACCAGAATGAACAGAACCAGTGGGATGCAGCGATAGTGTATGAGCACACAGTCTTTCTCACCACTCTCTTACTCTTGCTCCTGCCTGTCCCTAACCTCAAGGTACAGAACCTTCTACCAGGTCCCTCATCTTCCTGCAGGATCTTCTTCCCTTTTTATTGCTGGAGAACATCATTACCTCCTCCCACTAACTCCTGGACCCTTCTTTAGCCCATCTCTCTGAGGTAGGAGGCCAGCAGTCCACCCAGCCCTGCAGAAGCCCTTGTGTATCCTGCTCTGTGTGGGACAATACCCATCGCAGAGGGTAGGTCTAGGTCCCCCGCTGGGAAGAAGTGGCGGAGGAGAGCTGGCTGGAAGGGCTGGAAAGGCAGTATACTGGGGAACCCTCCTGCCATGACAAGAGCAGTAAGTGCTCTCGTATTCCAACCAAATGGAAGAAAACAAAAATTCTATAATAAAACTAACAGAAAGTGACATTCAAGATCAGAAAACAGGTTGACAAGATACAGTTTGTGAGTGTACCATAGAATGCAAACTGCCTCACTTTTGTTGGGGTTAGAGGAGGAAACCATAACTCTCACCTAAAGAGATCGGCTTGGGTGAGAAGCCAAGGCTCCAAAACCAGCTGCTACACATGATGCTGTTAAAACATGTTTCTCAGTTTCATATGGATATTGAGGATGCAAATGGATTTGGAGTATATTTTGTCAGTCAGTAAGAGAAATGCAGAGTTTCATGTTCCCTTTGAGCCCAGGAAACAGTGAGATACAATTAGGTTTTTTCTGTTTGAAGAGTTTTTATTAATACTTTCTAAGCTTTTAAAATTTTTTGAGAGTCTACCTTTGAGTAAAATGTTAGTCAGAGGTTTTCTACAGTACTTTTTATGCGTTGAGTGTCTAATTATTTCTCATTTCTAAGTTTTACAGATAGGAATCTCAACTCATAGAAAGGAAGGATTAAACCCACAACATGCTCTGTCTCACGGCAGAGTTCCCCGGGCTTGAGCTGGGAGCTTAACCTTGTGCTGCATGGAAATGCATGGACAAAGGTATGTACAGAAACCGAGCAGGAGCCATCCTGGCTGCTTAGCCAGAAGGCACCAGAACCTAACATGTCCAGAAGGGAGATGTCTGCTTTCGCCGAGAGCTGTCAGTTGGGAGCTCTGGGAATACACAGCCCCATTGCTAGGCCAGGTCTGCCTTTCCAAAGGAAATGACACACAGGTAGTCCCCATGTCCCCCATATTCTAGTCTGGCCAACAGCTACATGGTTGGAGCACTCCTCTGGGAAGCTGACAGCTCTTCTGAAGTACTCTGTGTATTCAAAATACTGACTTTGAAGAACATACCTGCAGTGCAAGCACTAGAAAATTGAGGGTTAGAGGGTGGGCCTCTTTCAGGATTTCACATTGGATAATTTGTGTAAGTAGCTACTTAGATATTTGAGTCACCACTGAGAGTAATGGTAATGAAACTCGTTTACAAGTCCTCACTGTCCTTTATAGGGTCATTATATGATCTAGAGATACCCACTGGATTGGCTCCTGTAGATAAGAAAGGCTGATTGCTAAATTGAGAATGTGGCTTGGATATTAGCAGCTCTGAAATTCCAGTGAGGTTAGCAGGAGCAACAGCTAGAAACAAAATTGATTAAAAAAAAAAAGTGGCTAAAACCATTTTTTTTTAACACTAAAGCGTTTAATTTTCAAAATATTTCTGTCTGAATTTTTTTTTTGAGATTCCTTCATGTGCATATAAAAGAGAATTTATTTTTAACTAAAAATCTATATAAGCCTCTTCATTTGGGGTCAAAGCATGCTTTTTATAATTTGAAATTGTTGGGTTTTGTACACTTCGGTTTTCTGATCCTTTTCAGGTCTATGTTCTAAGGAAACAAAGTTCCAGGCTGGGCCAGCATACTCAGAGCAACAAAGACCCAGGGACCTCTGGTCATCTGGGTGACTTGGACTGTAGCACAAGTAAGGACTTGAATGAGATCTTCTGCCAAAATGCCTCTGGGAGAGATGAATTCTGCTACAGATTTCATATCTCTCTGAATGGATATTTGATTGGCACCTGACTTTAAAGCAGGCATTTAGCCTCTTCCTTTATCTAAAATAGACTGGGTGAACTGTACTCTAGAAGTGCCTAATGTGTTCCACAAAGGAAAAGGCAACCCTAGTGACCGGCATGAACTGACACTGTGACGCTGTAAAGACAGGTGAGATGAATCCCACTGCTGTACGGTGTTCCAGACAAGGAAGGCAGACTTGCTTAAAAAGAATGAAACAAATCTGAATTCAGGCTTTATGAAACAAGCCAGTGTGTAAATGGGGCTGCTTTCTGTAATAAATACCTCCTGTTTCGTTTTGACCGTGATTCCATCTGTCTGACAATCCCTAATTATCAGGTCTGACTCTTACCCAGCTGGAACGCTTTTTCCTCAGCGCTGTTGGGGGAGTGCTGCCTTCCATTATGGTAACAATAAACTCCCAGAGCACCTAGAGAGAGGTGGACTTCAGAGATTTTATTCTTAGAGTGTCAAGGATAAATCTTGACTCCATTGAAGTCAATGAAAAACTCAAACCAACTTGTGCTGGGCTGGGATTTCTCCCTAGGTCTCAAATGAACAGGGGAATTGGCATCCTGAAGAGATTTTTGCAGACTGTGTATCTATCTGTCAAACTCTGTTTCCCATTTAATTCTGATTTTATACTGCAGAGATATAGAAGTTCCAAGAAGCTTTCAGGTTTTCAGTCAGAATGAGGCTATTGAAAAACATGACCTTTTCTTCAAAAGCCACTACCTGCAGTGGCTGTTGACTGCCACTGTGAATACTGACCTCGCAGCAGAGTACTAGACATCACTGAACAGCACAGGGTGTTGTGTTCTTTACAATCACATAGAGAATATATTTAAATTCCTATTGCCTCGGAGGGGAAATTGCCATCTCTCAAGGCTTACAGCGCTCCTGAAGAAAGACCTTCTACTTTTAGTAACTCCCGAGGTCATAACGGGTCACGTCTGTAGCCACTAGAATTCACAGTAGTGTCACATGTGTCCATATTCACCATAAAAGTTAGTACTTTTGCATGTGCAGTGTGCACTCAGACTGCTGCTTCAAACTGTGATGCCCTTTTAAGTCATTCTCTTGATTCCTAAGAACTCACATAAATCTTTTTAGATTGATGGGCAAATAAAAGTAACGTAAAAAAATGGCAGCCTGCAATATCAGATTAGTGAATTGGATACTAGAAGACAAGTATTAGGTTTGCTGCAAGAAACTGCAGCCACTCAGCTAAAATAATCTGTCAGAAATATACCTCCATTAGAATTTTCATCGAGACTGCTAATTAGACTTACCAGTGCTCACATTAGCAGGACTTTCAAGTCAGTAACAATCCTCCACTAGTTATGGATCCGTAGTGTGAATAAAACCAAAACCTGGGCCTTCTTTTGAAATAATCAGGGTTTAGTGCATAAAGAGGCCATTAAGGCCATTATGCCATATCTGCATTAAAAGCACAACCTTGCTTCAGAAGCTCCTGCAGCAAATAATGGCTGTCCTAGTCTTATCTCCTCCGGGAGCAGTTGGTCTCTGTTGGAAAGTGCTGACCTTCTGCAGAAAAAAAGCTGCAACGAAAAACAATAGCCTTTTGTATTTCTTTAGCACTTTCTGTTTCTGTAACACTGTCTTTATCAGTTTGGCAGCATGAGAACATGTATTGTTCCCTTTTCAAAACCGGGAAAACTGACGCAAAAATTATGTTTTGGCTCCTGATTCACATTTAGATCATTGCCAAAACAGCAGTTCAGGAATTGTTGACCAATTTTTTTTTTTTTCTTCAAAACTTGATTCTGTATGGATCTTTGTGGATTCAAAAATGCTTTTAGCAAAACTATGAAAATGGTGAGAATATGAAATGTACACTGACAGGTTCTAGGCTGGCACAGCCAACTCTGTAGTCGTGCGATAAAACAGAACTGAACTGGCTAGAAAAAAAAAAAAAAGAGAGAGAAAATAATCTGGTTTCTTAATGAGGTTACTTTTTATATTCCAGTACAATGCAGCAGGGAGTGCACTAAACAACTGAGGGTGTGCACAGGGACAGAGGTGGGAGGAGGGAAAGAAGATAACTGCTTAAGCCACTACTGCTGATGAAGAAGATGAGAATTCATCTTAGACTGTTGCCTCAGTATCTCAGGGTTCAGCTTCACCATTAAGTACCTGTTGGAGCAGGTCCTGAAGCACAGGGTGTAACTAAAATTGTACCCAAAAATAACAACCAGCTATCCCTAATCTAACTCTCCAACATGCTCCTGCATGTGATCACGGTGACAGTACACCCAGGCGACAGTCTGCTCTCAAATATCCTGTGATTTCTGGATGCCACAATAAGGCAATGCTTGGAAAAGATTATTTAAAACATTTGTTTGAAGGAGAATCTACTTTGACTCAGTTTGTGTGCAAACTGAAACACAGAATTTACTCTTTAAATCTAGTTTTCTGTTATGTTCAGTGGCTCAACTGTAACCTAAGGTTAGATAGGAAAGGAAAATCTCCTATCACAAGAAGCTAAGGGTAAAAGTCAGGACATGATCTATTGAGTTTTTTGCATTCCTAGGTTCTGTGGTACACTGAAAAAAATCTAAAAAGGATGTAAAGGATGAAGAGGCATATCATGAGCTATCGTGTTTCTTTTTTCTCCTGAGTCCCAAAAGAAAAATAGCAAAGGTGTAGATGTTTGCCTGTTAATACAGGTAAATAATACTATTCCAGTTGTCAACCTGTGCTTAGTGAAGCTAACAGTGACCTCAGCTATATAAATAAAATGTGAAAATCACTTTATGAAATATGGCCATGTAAAATAAATGAGTATCACTGATTATGTTTTTTCACAAGAGCCCACCAAAATGTAAGTCTGCATCCTATACAAACAACAAGGTTTACTGTAGCTAGGCTGCGTTATCTGAAAGCGAAATTCAGGATCCAGTTATCACCAGATGTGATAACAGATAATGTCCTGCATTTTGATCAAAATTCTTCTTTGAGACCAAAAGCACCTTAAATTCAAAGAACAGGTTATCCATTACATGTAATTAAGAGTACCCTCAGGTTCTAAAGGAAAGAGGGCACTCCTTTCACACCTCCCCTCACTTTTGGAAGGGCAGCTTTCCTGTACCATGAGAATTGCATTTTGGCCTACCAAGAAAATTTGTTTATGGTTGTCTATGGTTGTTTAAAGTGAAAATTGATTCTCTAAATGTAACATGTGGTTTATTCTTGCAAAGGTTAGTAGCAAGCATAGATTGGTTACAAAGACTCATATCTAATTAAACATGTTTTCTCAGGTTTTACTAACTTCTGTGCAGGCAGATGCTTACATCTCCAGCAGGGAGGCCAAACCTCTAATGACAATTCTCTTCTGGTCAAAATGTCACCTCCAGCATCTGCTACCTGACCTTGCCTGCAGAAAAGATAAATATCAAGTTTATGTCATTTTGATCCTCAGCTCTAGCGCTGTGAAAGAGGAGTGAGAAAACAGACCTGCTACGTGGAATGTGAGTATGGCAATTGCTATTTCACAACAAATAGTTCTATTATTAGTGCTTCTTTAAGGAGTGACAGATTTGTCTTGGGAATTTCTTCTTTGCTGTCTTTGTTTCCTCTAAGGTCTGTATAGTCCAGCAGAATCAACCTACTGAAAAGAAGATCTGATAGACCTAAAAATAATGAAATATCGTCCTCATTTGTACCTCTCCCTCCTGTTTATGAAAAGAACCAAAGGAGTAAAGGAAGTGCAGGAAGTTTTAGCCCCTCTGTCATGGGCAGATCAGGTTCACAGCACATTTACTGGAATCACCTTCGTGCTAAAATTATAGAGGACAAAACTCCACACAGACAGCATTATATTGCACCCACTTATTTGCTAGAAGCAGTAAGAGATTAAATGTGCAATAAAATTTTGTTCAAATATAAATGCTTTCAACTTTTATGATGTTAACTGTTTGAAAAAATATTTTTGATAATAGCATGGTTTTTGTTTCACAGATTTCTCCTCTTTCCTTGTCAGCGTCAATCCCTCCACCATACAGCAGCTGGAATGCAAGTTCCATTTCAGGTCACACACAGTCTCCAAGAACAGGCCTGGATTTCCAATGAATAGCTCCTCCATTACCCCCTAAAGGCTCTCAGTGTTCTCCCCAATCTTATCCCCATCATTGTACTACTTCCTTCTTGCACTGCCTCACAGCCTGCTTTTATTTTCCAGAGTGGTATTTTCAAGCTGAGGTAGGCACTGACATAAACAAATAAAGAAGTCATATAAATCTCATCTTCTTTCTACAAAGCATGAACTTTCCGCCTCCAAATTCGTTATCTGAAGCCTGCACTGAAATCTTTTTTTCCCTTGTTCTTCTCCAAAACATGAAGTGTTGTTATATGATCATTAACTGTAAACTACGGTACATTAGGGTAAGAGATTGAATTATCTTGTAAATGGGACAATGCCTGCTCTGCCTTCCCATCCATGTAGCTATAGAGATTTCTTTCACTCCATCATCTAGAAGAGTACAGTGCAGACGATAAGCAGCTCTCCACTGAGGGAATATGAGGACTACAGCCAGGACCTAGACTACAAAATCTAATGCCATAAAGATTTTCCCTTTTTCACACCCCTATTTTGTTATGTCTAGAACCTGGTTCCTTTTCCTTCTAGCCAGTTCCACCTACCCAAGAATTTACCTGGGCGCTTGGCGCATAAAATGCTTCTTTCCTGCTACCCTTTTAAAAATACTTTTGTACCCCACAGATACCCCATTAAATATCATATAACCAAGGCACATTATCTTTCTGTGTGGTGGGCAATATTTAGAATTAAAATCTGGTATGTCTAAAAGCACAGTGTGAGAAATTATAGAGCCACCACATCTATGTGAACACATTTTAAATCCATATATGCACATACATGTGCACATGCACACTCATGCCCTACGTCTTCTTCATGAAAGCATTTAAAATACATCCAGAACACACACATTTGGAGTATAAAAAAATGTACTGAAAACTAGTGTGCCACATAAATTGTTCAGTAGGAGCAAAAGGATTAAAAGCTTCATATTGTGTTTATGAAACCCAATCTTTTTGTCTCTGCTCTGTGCATCCCATATCATAAGATAATGAATAGTTCCATAGCAACAAAAGTCTACCACTAAACCATTACCTTGATTTCAATTATTGGGAAGAAAAAACACATAAAATAGAAATACCAGTTCTAAAGAATGATTTAAATAGGCTGATCCAGACAACATTTTTAATCCAAAAATTAAAATGCTTATAATTTTATAATTGAGAAGCAGAACATTATAATTAATTAAATAATGCTGTCTTTAGGTCACAACTTAAATATCCTTCAAGCAATAATAAAGTCTTTGAACCAAGGTATTGCTTTGACATTGATGCAGAGTTCCAATTGCTAACAGCTCTCACAATATCCAGCAAAATACAAGGAAGGGTCCAGCTGTCAGGGAGATCAAGAAGAGAGCAGCAGCCTGTATTAACTGACTTAAAAGAGAATTCTTTTTCTACTAGAAGAGATTCTAATAAGCTCTCAAAATCAAGGCAAATGATGCAATTCAATTTCTTACTGATCAGTCGCAAACTAAGAAAATACTTGTACTCAAAGTAATTATAGAAACATTTTCTCTCTCTCAGATATTAGAAACCAAATCACATTTCCAAATAACTAAATAACAAACTGTTCCTTTTAACAAGAGCATGCTGTTTTTCTGATGCGAGGTCTTACAGTTTACATGTTAGTTTCTATATGCGTAAAAAACAGCTACTCATTCTCCTCACAGCAAAATCCTTAGAGATTCAAGAGGCAGGGCATTAGAAGGAAAGATATATGATAAATACGTAGTTAAATATATCTCATGTGAGAACCTTGAAGCATTTGGTCATCTCCTATCTGCACTTTTTCCTAAAATATGCATTTATGTGTTATACTTAGTCTCTCCTCTGGCTACACATGAAAAAACATAAGCAAATTACTATTTCAATTGCAGTCATACTATTGCCTTGAGATCCAGGGGGTCCAGTTCTCAGTTACAGTTCTATCCTTTTAACCACTTTGTGATGTAGTGAGCTTCTAAAACCATTTAAGTGTGTATGAATGCCCCCACCCCCTGAGAATGATCTGTGTCTAAGGTCCCAGAGCAGGACCAGGACAAACCATCCCCAGCACCCCTCTTCCCACTGCCATGGGGAGACAGCACGGATTATGGCAGGAGGCACAGGAGTGTGCCAGGAATGCACTCAGAGTACAATGATCCAGAGCTGTTACTTAGTTTCCAGGCTTCATGCAAAGCGGTTTATTAATATACAGCATCCTTAAAGATCTCTGAGAAATAAAAATAAATATTTAAAAAAAAAAAGCAGAAGTCATACCTAAAAGTGGCAAAAGCATCAGCGGTACTTTATTCACAAGTTTGAGGCTTTCACTGTGTTCCTAAGTGGATAAAAACATGGCATCTATTCACTAGAGTTTTTATAGCTTCCTGGTTATTTCCCAGAGCAGGGTACTATACAATATTTTCATCTAAATCTGACTGCATGTAATAAAGCTTCAGGAGAGAACTTTGCCAGAGATGCCAAAGCACGGACCATATATTTTTATAAATATATATATGTATGTGTGTGTATATACAGAGAGATCAACTTCTCAGCCAAATTAATATAATTGATCAACTTTGCTTTCCTAGGAAAAAAGCGCTGTAGTTGATATAAGTGTTATATGTGAAATCTCCCTGAATACAGCAGAAAATAACATTATTTGGTGTAATAGCAGTTTGGAAATAAAAAAAATTAAAATAATTATATATTTTTAAAAAGAACTAGAAGTGACAAAAGCGATGTTTTTTCCAATAAAAGTTGAATAACTACTTTCAATAAAAGTTTTCACTTAACAATGGAATTCAAACATTTCAATCTTTCCATTTAAACTGAAGAATTTCAGTTCAGCAAAAATGAAAATGCTTCTTTTCTTTTGAACTATTATCAATATTTCAAAATAAATCTAATTCAGCTTATACATAAATGCCTTTAATAAATATCTAAATATCTGGTTTTGAAACATTTGGGATAATCGTGGTAAAACTCAATACAAATAACACAAAGTCCTGAAATATTTAGGTTAACCAAGGCATGTTTATATTGAAAAAGAAATCTCAAGAGAGTAGCAAATGTGTATTTCAAGGCGCACAGGACTTACAATCATGAGAGACTGCCTCTAAAGTGTATGACTGTCCTTTCTGGCAGGAGGAGGTTAATCCCGTGCAATTCCTCCCTAACACAAAGCTGGGCGATTGGACAGGCAGCCAGCAAGCGAGCTGCTGTGGCAGCAGGGAGCGTCACCATCTCCGAGGTACACCACGCTCCACCAAGCTCCATCCGAAAGTAAGGAGCTCCCAGGACAGAGGAGAAACCCAGGTGTTCTCCTTCAGCTGCTGCAGGCAGACGTGCAAGAGTGAGGTGACTCTGTCTACAAGTGTTTGCCGTGAGAAACTTAGAAATGCAAAGGAATGTGAATTGTAGGGAGGGGAGTTGGAAAGGAATGGTCTTTACATAATGACGGACATCTGTGTAATTTGCCAAAAACCCACAAGATTTTTGCGTTCTGTAACAGGGGAGGATGTTAATTCCTAAAATATGTCAACAGGTTAGATTTCTTGCCAGCTTAACAACAGCAAATTACATAAGCAATTAGGAAAAAAATATTTTCCGGTGTAACTAGATATACTGCTACTGCATCTAATGAAATCTGTGCACGGTCATTTTAGCAGCTCTTCTCAGCAATACAGAGTATTTCCACTTGATGGCACCAAATTTTTTTTTTTTCCAACTTCAACTCCAAACAATCCTCTAACAAAAGAGATGCTGAATTGCAAAGAGATAATCAGGACAAACACGTGTGGTTTTTTCCTTCTGAGCACATTTCTTTTCTTAAAAATCAGGAGGTTTTTTTTTTATAAGGTATATAGTGAATTTGTTACAGCGGCTTTGTCTCTTCTGTTTGACCATGACCATGCAGTCATTTGAGCTACTTCTTTTTTTTCTCTGCTTAGAGTGTATCTCCATTCTGTGAAGGTTGTGTTATCATATTGTTATAAAGTAGGCCCCTGACTATGGATGAATCATGCATTTTAAAATAAATTTTGTTTCTGTCCCTATCTTTGAAAGTCATCATTTGCTTATCTTAAAAATGAAGGGCACTCATACAGATTATCACAAAATAAAGGCAAGTTTTTAAGGGCTGAATATTAATTTTGACTCATACTCTAAACTGTCTATTGCTTTTCAATAGTAATAGCTGATGAGCAATTCTCCAATAAATTAACTACTGTAAAAACAACTTTTATAAACTTCACTTGTACATTATATATAGGCAGTAAAAGCGTAAACAAGCAAAAATATTTTTTAAGTAGTTATCCAGTTCTTGGAGATTTCACTAGCTTTAGACAATGTTCAGCATCATGTACAATGTACCGGATAATAATAGATTAGGTACAGGATAATATCAGATTAGAGTAAATATCCATTTATTGTTTCTCATCTCATCTCCCAGCAATAAGCCATGTAAGGCAGAGCCGAGTCTTGTGTCTGCATGGTACCTGCCGAGGGGGGTTACCCTCCCACCCCCAGGTTCATGACTAAGCCTCCTGGATTCAGCAGTGTCATAAACTATGTACAGAACCATCTGCTGAGGTTCTACAACTGCAAACTAGCATTTTACCTGTGTATAATGAAATCTGTCACATTTCTTTCACCAAAACAGAGAATGCAGTGCAGCACTGGTATTGGGAAGGACTGGGGGAGTCCTGGCCAGGAGAGGACAAGGAGGCCAGGACAGATCAGAGTCCTATGCACGTTCTCATCCAAAATTAGGATATCACTTAAGGGTTTCTAAGACAAAAGGCAATCCCAAGAGTCTTCTGCCACAGACTGCATTTTTTGCTAGAATTTGTATGAGTAGAGTCTGCAACAAACCTTCTATACAGAGTTGCATGAGTGCAAAACAAGCAGAATGTGCTGTTGTTACTGGGCAGGTCCAAATCAACTGCTCTGCACAGAGTTGGGCAGACATTTCCCAGATATAACACGGCTACTGTGTGTTCACTATAGAGCTGCCCTGTGCCCATGGACAGTCACTTACATGTGCATGGTTGGAGCTGCCTATTGCTAAGACTAGGCTGCCAGATGTCCTGGTGTCTCACTCAGCTAACAGGAAAGAGGACTTCTTTGGGAAAGCTTCATCCAGAAGCTCCCCTCTTCTTCTGCCACCTGCCTGCAAGTTTCAAACAGTTCCCAGCCCAGTCCTGAGTCTACCTCTAAAGTACTCCTCTGGTCCCTGAATGTTAAAGGATTATTCAATTGAACCTTTTCATCTAGTTCCAGCTTACAAATCTATGATCTGAGTGATTTCCTATTTCAGGAGTATCTTTTAGCTCTAATTTCCACAAAGTTTCTTCTGTGAGAAAGTAAGTAAGTCACTTGCCCAGTCCTGGTTTCCACCAGGAAGATCTTCATACAATCTTAGCTCCATTTGAGACCTAAGCATGCAGTCAAAACTCTCTCTATGAGGACATGGACATTTCAAGTAGCTAGGGTTCTTGGGCCGGGACCTCAACTCAGCCACTCAGGTTAATTGGTCTTATAGGCTAGCCTTCTTCCTTAGAAGAACAGCATGGAAGAAAGTCCAATACTGAAAACATGGAAGCACGTTTCATGGAAATACTGTTTTAAACAAGTCTCTTATTGTTTCTGCCTAGTAACGTCACTTATTACAGTTAACTATTAAAAAATAAATAAATAAAAATAAACAAAAGCCATTTTCATTTGATTTCATGCTCTTGTTCTATAATTTTGTCATCCAAAATCCAGGAAGAAAACTCTCTAACTCCAATGCAGTGTTAGAATTTCTTCCCTGCAAATTTTTGTCACTGGACTACTACATGACATTTGTGGAGTTTCATTTTCCATTAGGAGCTGGAAAAAAAAAAAAAGATGAAGAAATTCAAGAGGCTGCAAAAAGAGCATGAGCCTCATTTCCTGGCTTGTAGACAGACTGGAAAATGCAAAGAGCGATCATTACTAGCCAGAGCTTTATTAGAGATGAAAAATAGCATCTGAAAGCAATGCTTGTCTCTTCCTCAGTGGCAGAAAACTGCCGGTACCACAGCTTCTTCCCACATCACTTTGGGTATCTAGAGTCCAGCCCAAAGCTTCTCCACCTACAGAGCTCCTCCTGCGCACTCCAGTCCCAGCACAACTCCGCTTCTGCCCTACATGGGCTTACTCAGCAGCTGTGCCTTCCCTAGGAGAGAGGTCTGACAGCCAAATTTGTTTTTCCTGAGCATGTTAATCTCACTTAAACTCCTAATTTTCCCTATAGAATAGAGGTTAGTCGTGTTACTCTTAACTCGCAATTAAACCATAAGTTTCTAATCCCAGAAAGAAAACTCTTCTAATTACTCTTTCCCCTCCTGTGTTCCAGCAACCACTTTTGCCAGACAACATATCCATGATCTGCCACATGTTAGCAATCATTTACTGCACTTCCACATAAATTCTGTATCCCCTCATTTTTATTACTGAAAATTATTTAAAATTAGAAATAGAGTCATGAAGCAAATATGCATGCCAATGCCAAAGAGTTCTTCAGGGCAGGCATCCCATCCATATACTGTTGCTTCTTCTTCTGTGTGTGACAAGGACTTTATGTGTAATTACAGCAGATGGTATGAGACTTAGAAAATTGCAGTTTCTGTGCTTAGATTTTGGATGATTCTGGCTGCTTCACTCACTTGCTGTACAAAGGTATTTTTGCCCTGATTGTTGTAGCCCCACTCGTGTCTGGGTGCCACACTCTAGACTAAGTTCTCCAAGATACATAGTCTGTGCCATTCTGCATCTATGTTAATTGTGGTAATAGAAGCCAGGCTTGGCCCAGCACCCCGGATATGTTGCCTTTCCCAGGTGGGAAACCAGCTGACCTTCTCCAAGGCTGATGCAGAAGCCCAGCACGTGACCCTACAGAAGATGTGGGAGCTGGGGCCCTGAGCAGTGCGACGGGCACAAGACAGGGTGCAGGCCTGCTTACTGCAGTTGCGGGTCGTTAACGGGCCTTCCAGTGCATCCCTCCACACATCTCCATCACCGCAAGCTGCCTCACTGAGATGCTGTCATACAAGCAGAAATAAATTAACTGACACTGGCTTTTGTGCAAGCTAATGCCAAAAATGTGTTCTGCAACAACTTTAAAAAACAGAAGCTGCTGAAGAGAGCTGAACTAAGTGGAAGGAGTTAATGGTGTTAATCTGTGCAGGACCTGAAGCAGCTAAGTGGTCAGCAGTCCTGGTAGCTGCTCACTTTTGAACGGTATTGGGCAAAAAGAGATATCAGAGGAGCAAGGGTCTCAAGTGGCAAGTTCACTGATGCAGAGAGGAAAAATCCAGATAGCTTGTTTATGCTATTTTAGTCTTATTGTTTTGTCAAGAAAAAGACCCTTCATACAAAGAAGTGCTTTCTATGAGAGAAATCAGGAACCCACAGAGACAGCTCAGTAAGTGAGTAACCCAGTTATATGTATACTGTTTCACTGGTAAATGTGACATGGTGGTGACTAAGACCACAAGAGGATGAGACTCAAAAGAAATACAAAATAAATCATTAATACAGGACAGCTGCCTACTAGGGGAAAAATGGGGGAGGTGGAGGGGAGATGGAAAAAAGAAAAAAAAAAAGCCAGAAGAAACTATTCAGAAGAGATTACAGAAATATTCACTAATATCAGTGATATACATATGAAGCAGAAAGGTATTAACAAGCAAGTACTTACACACACAAAATGCATCAGTGTGCCACCGGACATTCCAGCTTAGAAACAGAAACACGTAGCAAAGATATTACAGGTTTTTTTTACAGATGTCTGTTACATCAGGCAGGAAAGGAATGTGTAGCACTATAGACAAAGTGACACAATGCAAAGCATCTTACATGAGCATCTCCCATTGACAAACAGAAACAACTCAAGTCATAGAGGGCGCACAACTGAAGAACATTTCCAAAAAAAGTAATGCAACAACAGTGAAACTACATTCCCTTGGCCTACTATACAAGCTAAGAACTGCATTTTGGTACAGCACACACAAATATCTGAACAAACCCAGAAAAATATCTCATGACTTTTAAAATGGATGCTGCAATGCAAATAACCTCTTGAGGAAGAAGGTAGAGTTTGTCCCATACCATGAGATTATTACCTTTGGGGAAACGTGATTAACAGGATCTACAACACAGCAGGCACAGAAAAAATATGAATAGCACCCCCATGCAGGAGGACTTGCCTGCAAATGTGGCACATGAAGGCTGATACATTTGCTAAAACTTTTACCAGGAAAGGAATGTAGAAGGACATCTCACAGCTGAGGGGAAGAGGAGAAAAGAAAAAAGAAGTTGTATGTAAAGAAAGAGTATTGATATTAAGAATAATAATTAGTCATGGCATTTCTGAATGCCATCTATTTTCTGATGAATGTGTAATATATGGGTGGAGTTAGGTAACATGGTCATGTGCCTTCCAGCAAGCCATAGGAAGGTGTTATTCGGCTAACTTTATTTAGCTAAGTTAGCTTGAATGCTTATGACTATAGGAAGGTATCACCAGCTGATAACCACCACTCTTCAATGATAATTTAGTTAGCAAATTCATTAATAAAGAAGGTACAACTGAAGCACAACTAAAGCACAGTTCGTGCAACTAGTTTTAGAAGAGATGAATCATACCCTAGGAATGCTTTTTCTCTCCATAAGGGGATTCTGGACATTGGTAGACAATTAGACAATGAATGCCTTCTATTTGGGAAGATTAATGACACACAAAGCACAAAAGAATATATTTTTTTTGTTTTCCTATTGTTCTCCGTATCTGTAGGGCAGACTTACTGAGCGCAGTGAATGTGTTTTAAAGTCTTGCTTGTGCCACTTGTTTAGTTTGAATTTTCTTTTGCTGTGAGCAGCTGACCCATGACAACATTTTAAGTCAAGATGGAATCAGTGGCACTAAATACCAGGAACTGGTGTCATTAAGAGTTTACAAAAAATACATGTAACAACCTTCTGAATACTGGCCTCCAAAAGTAGTATGGGTGCAACCAAATTCTCAGTGGAAATGGTCTCTAGCTGTGCTCTGAAATTGGTTGGTTGGCACACGATAGAAGACACTGGTGATAGGCTAGCAGTTGGTAGCGTGGCTAACTGAGTTTCAGTGCCAAGAGGCTTCCCAAGCTCTACTTAATCAACAGTTTTGGAAGTAGGCATTGCAACCACTCAAATATCAAGGACAGGATCTGCTCCGAGTTTTGCATTTCCTGAACTTGAGCCTATGCCTCCATTGGGATGTTATTTCTGAGCAGCTCCTGATGCTGAGGACTTCCTGCAAGCCAAGTGCCTCTGTGCAGGGACCCTGACAGAACCAGGGACTCAGGCTGGGGTGGTGACAAGACACGAGTACCGGTCTTTGAGAGGAATTAATAAAACCCCAGAAACAAAGAATTTTGATTCAGGTTTGGATGAATATGTGCATTTTTTTTCCCCTCCGAGTGTTTGTGTCTTGGGGCTAGGGAAGAATTAACTACTTATGCAAAATGAAATTATGGGGAAAAACAAGTTGGTAATCTTGTGTTTTCCCAAAAACCTCTCACTGAATTTCTGCTGTTTGTTTTCAATTACTGGTCCAAAAAAAAATGCTTAAATCTCTGCCCTTCACAAATGAATCATTGAACAAAGACTTAGTTCAATTGGATTTCACAGAGATGACAGGATCTGTCAGTGACTTTAACAATGAAGATTTTCTCCTATGTCTAGTTTTATATGCCAAGTTTCTTTGTGCTTCACCACAGCCTTAGACCCAATCCGTGTAATTCCAGCACAAAAGTCTAACTCAAGACTGTTTCTTCAGTGCAGGGAGGGATCTGTTATGTATAATTTATAACCAAAACAGGTGCTCCAGTCATCCACCTAATCATTATGAGGAGTTAAATGAGTATATAATTCAAGGATATCTTGTAATGACCCACTTTTGTCTTTAATATGGATGAATATAAGATGATAGCATTAGTGCTCTGATTGGGATTTAAAACAAAAAAACAATACAGTTTTGAATTCCATCTGTCTTCCTTGACAACAAGTTCCTTCAGTGGTGTGAAAATGGTTCAGAACAGAAAAGCCAATACCAGAAGACCTTCCCAGCTAAGAGATATCAAACCCTTGCATGTTTTCTTATGACAAAGATCAGTAAAACAAAGGAACAAAGCCAACCAGGACATGCTACTCCCTCACAGGGACCCCACTAGAGCTCAGTCGTGGCTGTGCCCATCACAAAGTCTGCACGCCACGAGATCTAGCCCTGGAAAGCACAAAGAAGAACAGAGTTAGATCCTTAGGCCATTGAGTCACATTTGAAGCCTATTTCCTTTTACTGGATAATAGCCTATACAATATATAACCAGAAAATTGGCAACTCCTTTACACTGCTATTAGTGTTAATAGCTAATGAACTATAAAAGCGACAGGTTTTTTTTCCCCCAATTGATTAATTTAAATTTAACCTTAATTTGTTTAGATCTCACTGAGAAGCCGCTACCTTATTCTGAGCTACAACTGTTGCAATTAGCAGAAGTATCCCACTGTGAATATAAGGCTGATTGCATGCTATGCATCTATTGTGGGATGACACTGCTTAGATGTCTATTGAAGAGATCAGACAGCTAACTCCAAAAATACAGGATTAGCTGCAAATATTTAGTCAGCAGCGTATTTTGAAATGGACTGTTTCCGTTTTGAAAAACATATGCACGTTTATAGCATGGTAACATGTTGTGGGTGGAAAATATTGTGTGCCTTACTTATTACACCCACCAGTTCTGAGACACAGGCATTTCTACAGCAACAAACAAAATGTTTACTTTTTTGTGATACGTTTCTGTTTTCCTCTTTTTATCTTCAGAATTCTTACTACTTGGATTCTAACATAGCATTTTCACAGAGTAAGATTTATAAAGAAGATTGAACAGTTGTGGAAAATTTGTGTCATTGTAAAGTAGTAAAGGAATGAGGGGAGGAGTGTATGTAAATTGTTCATATTTGCTGTTTTGATGCTGTATTGATTTTGTTGTTGGGAATTTCTTGTTGATGTAAGTGAGGTTTTGTGAAGTTTATGTGATGAATCTTCATAAATGTACGTTTTCATAATGAAGTACATAATATTTCAGCATATTTCTATCACGAGCTTTCAAACACCCATATCTCACACTGGTGCCACCTTCAGTGGATGCCAAATTCTAAAACCTAAGACACTTCTGTCTAAGCTTTTAATGAAAATAAACTATTTTATTAAAAATACTAGATTGTTTTTCATTATTAGATAAACCCTAAGAAGGGGATTAAAAAAAATCTGCGTCTAAATTGTAAAGACCTTCTGTTGCTCATGATGAAGAATTAATTCTTACAAGAAAATAGAGTACTGCAAGGTATCACCAGATTTTTAAGAACAGTAACAAAGTAAAATTCTGTGATACTGGAGAAGATCCCAATCAATTGGGGCATGGTTTTCCTGAAGGCTAGGAAAGCCGCATGTGAATGGAAAGTTATTAGTTAAAAATAAGGTACCGTAAATTATATTTGACTTTTCTAGATTACTGATAACACAGGATAATCACCCACCAAAAAACTGTGTTATCCAATCAGTCTGACTCAAAGGAGAGAGATTTTTTCATTCATTTTAATAGGACGTAAATTCCACTCTCAGTAAGAGAGCCCCTCCACAAAAAAATAAAATAAAACCCACAACAACAACAACAACAACAAACACCTAACCCACAACTCCAGACACCATCATTGTTATTAGAACATTATAATTTTACATTAGCTCTTCAATATCACAGCATGGCAGAAGCCCCAGCATTCAAGAGAAAGGGTCACCAAACTACAGTTCTTCCTCGCACACAAATCACAAACCTTACACATGCAGCTGCCACACTGAATAGATATAAAAAGACTTAAGAGTGAGGCATTGCTAGTGCATGGCCTGCTGATTAGTTCCGTTCCCCAGTGGCGGGGAGAGGCAAGAAAAAGGGGTGTCTGCAGTCACTGTCACCAGCTCTTCTAGGTCTCAGCTTCACACCTGATCCAGCCTCAGCAGTTTCAAGACCACTGTGAGACTACTCCTAGCACTTCTCTCCTCTTGGCTTCCCAAGGATAAGGTAGGGGTATGATGGCTCTCAAACATTTGAAGAGGTTGACAGGTATCCAAGTGTCAAGAAGGTTGTCTGCACTTGTTGCAGATGTTTCAGAGATAAAGCAAGAAGTATTCCCTTCTGCGCGACTTCACACAACCCACATATTATACATGTGTGGAAAATATGGGAAGTTTTATGTTGTTAAATTTACTTATGCTAGCCTTGGTTAGGTAAACTTACTCATTTCCCAAGGACATTATTTTCAAATACAATTTTCTGGAAAGGCATGGACACCAAAAATAAACTTCCCTAGAATGAAGAGGGTTTGTTTTGTTTTGTTTTGTTTTTAAAGCAAATGAAGGATGGGCTTCTTGACGATTCCAAGCAGCTGCAAAGTTTTAAAAATGCAATAAATTCAAGTTAATTCTGAGTATTTCTTTAAGAGACAGCAGAAGTCTCCTTGAATTTAGTTTTTCTTCACTGCAGAAACCAGAACCTTTCTGATTCCTCAGCAGCGCTGAAAACTAGAAATAGCAACTGCTTTGGCACTACCTGCAGCACTTACACCTTTCTGGGCCAGTCTGCCCAGGCATTTAGCTACACTGTAAAATCTTCTTGGCAGTATATAGACACAACCATAGCCTCCTGAAAGAGTTTTTTCATCTTGCACTAAGAAGTCTTAAAAGGTACCAGCTTTCAAACACTAGCTAAGCCCGATAATGAAATGCAACTATTGCTAGAATCCAGTTCATCCAGCAGTAAAAGCCCTTCATCTACATAACACAAGATGCAGTGGCCAAACCCAAGGAAAAGGTTGAAAACAGGCAGGCCATATAATCTTAAATGAGAACACTTTCCATCTCTCTTCTGTGGGCTAAGATACAGTGCAGCCAGGTATGCAAGATGTAGAGCAACCAGTGACTACAGCACGCACTCGTGAAGCAGCAGGAATGGGATTCCACACCTGCCTCCAAGACTGTTTGAAAACAGCACATCCACCTCAGCTTGGTCTCCTCTGAAAGCATGACCCAGGAGAGAAGGTGGAGTCATTTTTGCTCACTACTCTGCTGGCTCCATCAATGTTGTCACAACCAATGCAAGCCAACTAGAAGGCATGAAGAGTGCTTTCACTCTGTGTGCTCCATGGCCTAGGGATGAGGACTCTCTCCTAGGATGCAGATGCTGAGGCTGTGAATCAATACAGCCAAGCAGGGTACAGCTCCCCACCCTCCTACTGAGGTGATAAAGGACTTCACCACCAAGGTCTTAGGCAAAGAATGACCACTAGCACCATTCACTGGGATTTCCTCCTGTTCTCTCAGCACTAACAATGGCTCCAGAAACTGGATTTCCTAGGAGGCTCCAAGAAAAAAGCAAACTACCTGCAAGGAAAGACATACGTGACACAGGAGGAACTGAGTCTCTTTTTCATGCCATTACAGGCACCTATGTCTCTCCACTGACTGCACAGAAAAGGTAGAAATCTATGTTCATTTGCTCTCTGTTAAGATATCTCAGCTTCATTGTAGGCATTACCCAAGGTAGGCAAGTTGATTGGACTCACAATGCTTTGGACAAGACTGTTCTGAATGGAAGACTGCTCAAAAGAAAACAAAAGTAGAGAAAAATAAATGATTCGTAACCCACTTACTCCCTGTAATGTTTAGCAACTACTTGATTTAGGGAAAAAAAAAAAAAAAAAGGAGCGATACTATGTCTAAACCCTGGATCAGACTGTGGAACACTCTACAGGTTGCTGCTTCACACTTCTCAAGAAGTGTGCTTCTGCTCTGTAAAGAAGCAGACTGCCCATATGCAGAGTATGACCAGCAAAACTAGCTGGGAAAACAAGAACACCAGTTAGTGAACCATCATTTAATTCCAGAATTTATCTTCACTGGGTGCTAGGGTGAAAAAAACAACTTTCTAAAGTACTGGGGGGATGAGGAAGGGCGGGAGAACAACTGAATTAACAACACAGAATGAAAAATTAATTCCCAGACTCTCAAATAGCAGTCTGTGGACCAGAGAACGCACCTGAGATACCTGTTATCCACGTTTAAATGATTTCTATCTGGCTAGAGCTTGCTTAAACATACAAAGATCATCTTATATAATCCAAATCAAAACAGATGGTTCTCTTACAGAATATCAGTATTTAAAAGCTGTAACTGGGACAATTACATGCCACAAACCTAGGACGCAAGGCAAATCTCCAATTTTCTCTCTCATGCTATGACTATTCATGATGCGTGTGAAGAAAAACTGTCAAAGCAGGAAAGACCAAAAGAAAAACAAAAACAAAACAGTGCTGACTTTATAGCATTGGACTCAGCCCAGCAGGCTGTTCCTTATCCTTAAGCTAGTTGTCTCTGTTTTCAAGCAAATTCCTCCCAAAGCAACAATTTCTTTCATACTGATGTTTTATCAAAATCTACCCGTAAATTTCTAGAGAGTTATAAATGCTGATTTTTTAAAATAATTTCTATAAGAAAGATTCATTAAAAATGTCTTATAAAGTAGCACCCTCTGTAATTAATACAGAGGCAGATTTAAGTTAAATATAGTAAATGCAACTCCGCTGTGACGTACTCCTTTGCCTACATAAATTACAGTAGCTCTTTGGCCACTCTAACTTCTGCTAAAAGTCAGTGTGATAAGTAACAACATTCAGCATCAGGGAGGGTTTAGAACAATTTGAAGAAATATGAGTTCCATTTTCAGGTAACTTGGTCTCTAGTGCAATTATTATCCTTACATAATTCAACATTTTCACACAAACTGTAATAGTGCACTGCATTTCTAAAGGCTTACGAGAAGCAGCATGCTCTCTGAGAACCAGAAATACAGTTTATAGGAGAAGGTATCTCTGCTTCTTACAACTAGCAAATCAAAAGTTCCTACAGTTAGCAAATCAATAGGCCTGTGAGTTCATTATTTGCAGTCATAATAATTACAGGTTGTCCACAAAAGTAATTATGAATTTGTTTTGGTCTTTACCTAATTTTTCTAGCCAGCGCCACTGTCTCTCTTCAAACCAGAGTCAAATGTTCCCAAAAATTGAAAAGTGTCATCGAATTTATTTCTCATTTTCCCAGCTTCACTGTAGGCAAAAGCATTAGTGGGCATAAGCAAGCACTGGCCACCAACTTTCAATATTCAATTAAAATAGCCTGAAGTATTTTAAGATTGTATCCCTATTTATGATGCGTAGACTAATGTATTTCCTGGCAAGCTTATAAAAAAAAAATGATTAAGTAATTATTGCATTCCTCTTAAGTATTTTTGATATCTTATTTTAGGAATCAACATGCTATTCCTTTAAAATCTAGCAGGTAAAAAAATAAGATAATCTTTTGCATTTTCTGGTGAACACAGAAATAGATACTGTTTTCCAGTTACAAAGCTAAATGTGTTTCTTTCTTCTGAACATATTGTGGCTCAGATTTTGTTTAACTTCATCAGAAACTAATTTCTGTCACAAATGCTTGCTCAGAAAAAAATATATTTATCTGAAAGTATTTATCAGCCAAGAGTTCTTCATTATTGCTACTTAGAAAGTTCTTGTTCAACATTATTTCTCTCCAAGTTCAGTTAGATAAGGTTTTTATATGGACCTATAAACTCTGCAGATCTTTCATGGCAATATCAAGAGGTTAAGAGGTATTTTAGAAATATTTTGAAAAGGCTCATTTTTTGTCATCAGTTGTACTTAAATCCTCTGAGCTGAAGTACCCTAAATCAAGGTTTCTCTCACATGCTGCATCCATCTGCAAGTGGATCCTCATGTTCCATCCCTGAAAAGAAACATTTATTCTACCTGTGCAGCTGCAGATAAGCTGCTTGCACTTACATTTTCAAGGCATCGTTTTCAAGGCATCCATCCAAAATCAAACTTATGATGTATCATTTTTTTGTATAATTAAATGCATAGAAACAGATTATCTAAGTTTTAATTGATCAGTAACTGAAGAAGATTTCTTAGAAATCACACAATAATGGTGCTGAAATATTAGTCATCTGAAGGGCAGAAAGGTAGGAGAGGTTTTTTTTTTATTTTCCACAGTCATGGTTATAGGATTTAATACTGTGCCTAATCAAATATGCAGGGATTCAATCGCAGCAGCGACTTAACAGTAGAGACATTAAATAACTTCTGTGAAAGCTGCAAAGGAGGACGGAAAATAGACACAGCTCACCCTTCATCAGAGTATGTATTTGGTGCAGGTTGCACTGTGCCATGTGACCCTACAGCAACAGACCAGCAGGAATCCAGCCTGGAGGATCTTACTGCAAGCAGAAGGGGAACCCACTGGGATATGAAGCTAGAACCACCACTACTAAAAGCAGAGGAGCTGAAACCACTGCTGTGCTTAGTGGCAGCAGCTTTCTTGTGTCTGGCTTACAGGCACTGTCCAGCTGAGCAGTCCAGGAGCTAAGCTGTGACCACACACCTTCATTTCAGCTGGCTCCAGGTGGACCCACATGCTTTGTTTCACCCCTCTACTGCCACCATTGTGGTAATGAAGGGGGGAAAGAGAGAGAGAAAAAAAAAACAAACAGAACAGTCTCTTGATTAAATACTATCCCTATTCATTTTGAGTGCGTTGAGATATGCTGGGTGATACGAGAGATGCTATTTACCCAGTTACGAACAGGAATATGGTTTGGGGTAGCTACTGAAAGGTTTTGTGTTTAGCTTACTTTTCAACATGCATGAATATTTTTTAAATTAACAAAGGTCTTCCTGACCCCTTTTTGCAGGGAGAGGAAGGGGCTGATCACCAGTATAGCAGTAGTAAAGTGAAGCCGGTACCATTCATTTTCAGAAAGAACTTTATACCTGACTCTGCAAGACCCTGCTGTTGCTGCATTTTATTTTTACAGTGATAGACACATAGCTGTTTTGGTAATTCTGGTCACTCTTTCAGGCACCGGGTACTTTCAGCTTTGACACACATTAACATAATTGTAGCATCTGACAAGCATAGAAGAATTCTCTGCTCAGTCAAATTTGAAAAACCTGGGTGGGGGGCAGAGGGCAACAGCTCTTCCTCCACAAGGGCTCTCAGCTCCAGCAATCCATAGGCACCAGCCTCATCTCCCTTTTATTCAGTATTAAAGTGAAGTTATTGTGATTGATGGGGAGACAGGCTACAGTGTCCTCAGGATGCTAATGCTCAGCTCTGCAGCTCTGTTTATGTCAGACTCAGAGGCAGCAGCGCTCTCATTCTCCCAGCATCCATGAGGCACTGGCAGGATGCAGATGACCGGTTGTAGTACAGAATATGGGTATTTGGCTGGATGGCAAGCAGGCACCAGGAAATACAATCTTCCTGCTAGGTACAGGTGACTCCATTTTTCCTGTCAAAATGATTCACAATTAAAAAAAAAAAAAAAAAAAAAAAAAGGAGAGAGAACAAGAAGTATGAAATATCTGGTAAGTATCACTGCTAACAGCTCTAAGCTTTGGATGTATTGTGGTATGAAATTGTGGTTTTTGTTTCTCATGATGACTTCACCAGCTTTGAATTGCCTCTGACCATTAACTAGAATTTCACTTAACCTGAGATTAATCTTGAAAGACAGGAAATGAAAGGTAATGGTGAGCAGGCCTTCTGAGACATGTTTTAATCCCAGCCTTTGACATAAATATGGTTTTGTCTAGTGAAATAACAAATGAGCTATCCTTATCTCCCTGTAACGTCCTATTTCGGTAGTGTTTACCTCAAGAAATCTAGGAAGGAGAAACACTTACCCATGCCCATCATCAGCTTTTTCTGCTTCACTTTGGAATAACACTAGAGTGTTTCATTTCCACTCCATTTCAAAATGGGGTCACTAATGTGCATAAGTTCCTCAGCAAAATAGCATTTTTTATTGGGAAGGAACAGAAGAATCCAGATTACGCAGTTACTGGAGATCTTTCACAGGAGGGAAGGCAAAATACTGACTGTTGTTTATAAACTTCCAAATGGCCTGCAGTCAAGCGATGTCAGAAATTCTCTCTCCATCTCTAGCAGTTGTAGTCATTCAAAAGGGATATGTTCACCACTACCACCCACGGAAGCCTGAGCCCTCCTTACACCCTGCACTTTGAAACAGAGAAACGACAGAGAGCAGAGAACTCTCAGGCATCAAAGAAAGCAGAGCACAGCCTTCTGAGGTGCTCAGGCTTAATGGAGACCTTTAATTTGAGAAAGCAGGTGCATACTCACCCAAAGGTGGTCAGCTTAAGTTTTATAGTATATTTACAGTGTATATTCATATTTTTCCATCATGATATGATTTTGAGTGTTCCAGTGTGCCTGCAGTGCTTGGGTAGCTTTGAACAGTTTTAAAAAAGCTGTGAAATAAAGATACTTAACACCCTGCTGACACAGTTGCAGTGTCTTGTACTAGCACACTTGTTGAGCAATAACAGAACTAAGTTATACTTCAGCTCTGATTTATTTCAGTCAAACAGAGATTCACAGAAATGGCACACCCACGTAATTTCAGTGGGATCTTTGGGGCATCTTACCTCTCATTACACAGCACTGAAATTTACCTTGGCAACCATGAAAGGAAGAGGAACCAGCAGTGCACCAGTCAGCTGTTTGGGAAGGAATTTTTCCCTGTTGAAACACGAATTTGCTGTGAAGAGACATCACTGGGGAGAATGGGACTCCATCAGCCCTCGTGCCCTCTTCCCTTTGCAGAGCCTCCATCCCTTCCCCTCCTCCAGCACAAAAGCCAGAGCAGAGCAGCGCAGAGGAGCTCTGGGGGTACCCAGTTTTACCCAAGCCTCATTCAGAGACCTTGAAAGGTCTCTGAAGCAGAGAGCTGTCCCATGGATGTGGACCGGAGCATGTTGCTGAGCTGCCCCCACCCCTTTATGTGGTGAGGTGCACTTGCAGCAGGGAGGGTGCTGCCAGCCACTGGGCCACCCCAGGGGCAGTGCTGCCATCTTGCTCCGCTCTGGGGGCAGCGCCGCCATCTTGCCCCACTCTGGGGGCCTCCAGCATTATGAAGGGCTGAGCCCTGCTTGGGGTGCTGCCAGGATCTGGCATCGTCTAGTTGCGACCTGTTGCTTTGCTTTTTCACAGGCGCAATCAGTTACTCAGAGGATTGCCTCAGTAATCCGAGATCTGGGAAAGAAGACTCGCTTCCTCTCTCACTCACCCTGACGCTCAGACCCGCTGTGGGCTTGCATCCGAGGGCCAGACCCGCCGCCTGCACACACCCTGCCCAGGGGTGGGATGCGGGAGGCTACCCCGTCCTGGTTAACGCCCCGGGCACGCTGACAGCCTGCCTGCCCGTGCTTTGTCTCTACAGCCGTACCCGGGGGGCAGCTGCTGCTGTGCAGCGAGGCACGGGCCGGACCAGGCCACCCGTCCGCGCAGCCCCGTCCGCAGCGGCACCCCTCCCGGCCCCACAACGGAGCCCAGCGGCCACCTCCGACCGGCTCCGCTCCCCAGCCGCGGGCTGCCCGCCCAGCCTGCCCCCCCCCCGCTCTTCCTCGGCCACGCTTTCACGGCTCGGCTTGGCAAAGTCGGCCGAGCAGCTAATAACATAACAACCCGGCTTTGATCAATCCGAACTAATTACCCCTCTTAATTAAAGTCTTTAGCGGTCGTGCCGGTGTTTTGGCAGGGAGCAGAGCGCGGCCTCGGGGACCTGTTCCCCCCGGCCCCGCGCGTGTGCGGACATTGATTTCCACCACCAGGTCAACGAACGCATCATTTCTTTTCTTTTTTTTTTTTTTGTCTTTTTTTTTCTCACGTGCAAAAGTCAAACCGAAATTCCAATCCGTACACAGCGAACCCGCTCTGTCCATATAGATACGATACTGAAGGGTGGGGGGAGGAGGAACCCGCGGAGGACACCCCGCAGGCACTGGGGATAGGCAGGGGCCGCGCGTGGCATATATACATTGAAATAATTAAAGTGGTGCAGCATTCCCGGCCCTGGTAACACAGATCCCAAATAAATACAGCAGAAATTGGCTTGGCGCTTTTCTTTCTTTCTTTTTTCCTTTTTTTCAAACCATCTCTCCACCTGAGATGCGACAACAACAACAACAACAAAAAAGTCTTATAAAAAAAAAAAAAAAAGAAAACGAACCAACCAGTTCCATATAAATGTTAGTGGCAACATAGAGCATAACACACGGAACCGCTTAATGGGCGCATGCAGGGGGCGGGCGCGGGACGCTCAGGGCTGCGCGGGGCCCGGGAGCAGCGGGGGTGGCGGGTCGGGGCCCCCCAGCTCGGCCGGGGGCCGGGGCAGCCCCATGGCGCTGTCATGGAGCTTGCGGACGTGCTTCTTGAGGTCAAAGTTCCGGCAGAAGCCTTTGCCGCAGGTGGGGCAGGTGAAGGGCTTCTTGTCGTTGTGGGTGTGCATGTGGAAGGTGAGGTTGTACACCTGGTGGAAAGCCTTGTTGCAGATATTGCACTTGAACTGCTTCTCCCCGCTGTGGGTCAGCTTGTGGTTTTTGTAGTTGCCTGAGGAGCGAAACAAGAGGGGCAGGGCGCTGAGAGCTGGGCGCTGCAGGGAGGGACAAGCAGCCCTGTCCCGTCCGCAGAGCCCGGCGTTAGCAGGAAACGACAGCCCCCCTCCCAAAAACGCTTCACCCCTCCCCCGGCGTCTCCATCACAGGCACGGAGGGAATTATCGAGTAAAACAAAATGGCATAAATCGCAAAAGAAAATAAACAAAACTGGCCAAGGCCCTCCCGTTAGCGCCGTGAGAACAACGACGGCTGCTGGCCCCGGCACTCGGGGGACAGGACACGCGGCCCCCAGCGCCTCTACGAAATGAAACCCTAACCCGGGGGTCATAGGGAACGGCCGGGGAGTGGCGATACCTCAGAACGAACCTCAGTCTCCAATAACGGAAACAAACAGGGAAATCCTCTTCCCACCCTCTCCCCACCGCCAATGGTGCCGGGGCCCGCCGGTACCTTTCTGGTGAAACCCTTTGCCACAGAATTCACAGACAAAGGGCTTGTAGCCGGCGTGGATCCGCGTGTGCGTGTTCAGGGTCGAGCTCCGGTTGAAGGCTTTTCCGCACTGGTTGCACTTGTGGGGCTTCTCCTAGGGAGAAACAAACGCGGGTCACGGCTTTGGGGGTGTCTGTGTGTTTGTGTTAGGGAGTTTGCGGCTGGCAGCGGCGCTGAAATGCTCAGCGCTCCCTGCACCGCACGGGGAGAGCCGCCGTGCCCGCATAGCAGAAACCAAACGGAATCACCCCAAAGCCTCGGGCTGAGCCTCTCCCTCGCCTCCCCGCCCGGGCCCCGCCGTCCGGGGCCCCGCACAGCGCCGATAACCCCACGGTGCGGCGGGCGCGTTGCGGGGAGGAAGCGCTCACCTGCGTGTGGATGATCTTGTGGCGGCACAGCGTGCTCGCCTGCCTGAAGCCCTTCCCGCAAACTTTGCAAACGAAGGGTCTGGCTCCCGTGTGCACCGGCATGTGGCGAGTTAGGTTATAGTGTGCATTGAATACCTTCAAAGTTAAAGCGGACAAAAGAGAACAGCGCGGTTAGCGACCGAGAGGATGGCCGTCGTGTACAACACACAGCGGAGCACGCGGCGGGGACGGGAGGGAGGCGGCGGGGCTCTACTTGCCTTTCCGCAAACTTCGCACGTGAAAACTTTGGGCTTGCTGCTCGGCGAGCCGAGGCCGAACTCCGCGCTCTTGTAGGCGATCTTTTCCGAGAGGATCTGGGCGCTCTCCTTCATGTAATGCTGCAGCTGTGCCTGCGACAAGTCCTTGAAGGCCACCCCGGCGGGGAACTTGTCGGCGGGCGGCAGCACCAGCTTGTTCCGCTCCGCCAGGTACGCCTTGGGCTGCGGCTGCAGCGGGGAGCTGAGGAAATAAGAAGCCACCGGGTGGATGTTGACACCGGAGGCCGGGTGACAGGGGCCGTCGCCTCGGTTGAAATAGCACAGGGCTCCCATGGCGTGGAAGGAGGAGTGATTGACCACTCGGGGTCTTACCAGTTTGTACTGCTGCAAGGGCAGGGCGTCGCGGGGGAAATCTCCTTTCAGGCTCAGGGCACAGTTCAAGAGATCGCCGCAGCTGAAGGAGGGCGAGGAAGAGGAGTCCAAGGGCGCCTTCCTGGGCTCCGCGCCCGCCGCTTTGCCCAGGGGGTCGTACGCCACCGGCACGAAGGGGATCATGCAGGGGATGGAGGAGCCGAGGTGCAGCGGGTGCTTGGCGTCGCCCTTGGCCGCGGAGCCGTGCAGGAGCTGCGGGACGGGCACGGAGCGGGGCTCGGGCGTCCGCGCCATGATGCGCTCGATGGAGAAGGCGAGGGGCTTGGGCGTGCCGATCATGGTGCTCCTCGCAGAAAGGCTTTCTCTCGCCGGAGGAACCGCGAGGATTTTGGTCGCCGTGTGATGGCCACTATTGTCCATGGCTGGCTTGCATTTGTTCGCCCGCTTTGAGCCGCTTTGGTAGACGCCTCTTTTTTTTTCTCCCCCCCCCCCCGTCTCTCTGTCACTCTCTGCCCCTTCTCTCGTCACCGGTCCGCACGCACGGGGAGCAGCCGCCGCCGCACCGGCGGAACCAGCTCAGCCCGGCGGACTCACGCCAGCCCATCGCAGCGCACTTTGGCGCACCAATGACTCGGGACAATCGCTACTTATTTCTATCAATAGAAAGTGTTGTGTCAATAACGCAGCCGAGATCTCGCCAATCGTTAACTTCCAAGAGGAGAAGGTAAACTAGATAATTGCTCAATTCGCTTCCAACAGTCAACAGGAAAAGTTTTTGCCCCCCCAGCAAGCGGCTACTTTTCATTGGCGCCCGCGCCTCCCCCGCCCCGGGAAGGAGGCGGCTCTCGCTCCGCGCCCCTCTCCCCTCTCTCTCCCTCTCTCTCTCTCTCTCTCTCTTTTTTTTTTCCCTTTTTTTTTTTATTATTATTATTTGCAATCTGCTTAACCAGGCTTTAGAGGCCAAGCAAATCCGAGATCAATTTTCTTGTTTGGCTTTAAGTGACATCATCTAAAATCATTGTCCAAGTGCTAAATAGGGATGTGAAACCCAATTCGAGGGCAGGCGCCGGGCTGTTTGTCACACGAGGCGCTGCGAAGGAGCGATGCGAGGGGAAGCTTTCGGTTCTTGCCACTTCCCAGCCCGAGCTCTCTTTGTGCGTGGGTGTGTGTGTAGCTGGGAGCGGGAGGGAGACGGCTGCGCTGCTCCTGGGGCCGCACCGGGCTGCTCGCTGCTCTCACGAACGGGGTCAGGCGGCGGTGAAGCCTTTGGGAAACGCAGCGAACGAGACAGGGAGAGCGGCGTGGGGCGGCAGGGAGGTCCCGGCCGCGTCCCGCGGGTGCTGGGAAGGGTGAACCGGAGCCTGGGGCTGGCGGAGAAAGGAAAGGAGGCGGGAGGACGAGGTGCCTCCAAGATCTGGTATACCATACGCATGTCTTATTAAATGTGTACCTAGCGTGCACGCGAGTTCCTTTATATATATAACTTAACAGTCGGCAAATCATGCAACACAAATACCGAAATCTCTGGGTTGGTATGGGTGCAGCAAGAAATATACAACACATAGACTTTGCTTTTATATATATAAGCACACACACATATCTAAAACTCACTGTATATGTACATATCTATGTACACCTAGCCAGGTGCCCCCCCACGTGTTTCAGCAGGGCTCGGCTCGGCGGCCCGGTTCCGGACGAGCAGCCCCAAGGCCGCTGTCTCGGCTCACAGCGAAGTGTAAGGTCGAACAAGGCCGGCCGTGGGGAAGGTGCTTTGTGTCTTCGCCCCCGTCCCACCCCCTCCACTCCCCCAAAACGAAGCTCGGGGACAGAACAGGCTCCCTTTCCGTCTGTCACTGGGCTCTTTCCAAGGCCCCCGGAGCAGCCGAGCCGTCGGGCTGGGGCTCTCCGTTCCAGCCGCCCGCAAGACCGGGGCCCGGCGGCTCCCTCCTGCTCGAGGCTCCGGGATCCAGGAGATCCGCGCCTGGGCCGCTGCCGCCCCGGGTTCCCGCCGGATGAGGACACGCAGCGACTGTCGCACGACGGCATCTCCGGTCCGGCTGCGAGCTGCACCCGGGCTCTGGGGTTGCTGGGAGACGAGGGCACGGAGGAAGAAATGCGGCGCCGAGCATCGCTCCCCGCGCCCTCAGCGTCCTGCCCATCCCCTCGGGGCGAGGCCGGGGGACAGCAGCTCAGGGCGCTCCCGGATGAGGACGAGCCCAGGGCCGCGGAGGAGCAAACGCTGAGCCGAGCCGAGCCGAGCCGCGTCCTGGCCGCCTCAGCCCCTCTCCGTCCCTCCCGGGCAGTGGGATCGGGCCGCACCGCCCCTTACCTGCTGCTTCCCGCAGCGGCAGCCCCGACCCGAGCCCTGTGTCACGGTGTCACAGCGCGGGGAGCGGGGGGCTGCGGCCGGGCAGCACCGTGCTCCGGCCTCGGGCAGCGCTGTCCACCCGGTGCCCGGCGGAGGAGAGTGTCCTCCTTCAGAGCAATTTACATTTAATTCAATCGAGGCAAATTTCCTCTTGATTGGTGCTGAAGGAGGGAATTATTGTTGAGTGGGTTTTAGAGGCTTCAAATCCCATATACTTAATATGTTAACAGCTTGCTCTTAACTGGTCTTTTTGGGATTGACTTTTTGACATGTGGCTGAAAGTAAAATATGTAGTGTCATTCGAGCGGGGTAAATATCCCAAAGCAGCAATTACGGCCCCGCCACTACAATTACAGCGGCCTCGGAGCGGGAGAGACCCTGGGAGAAGCGCGAGCGCGGCTGTTCGTTGCTTCCTTACGAATGTGCCTCTCTTTCTCTCGCAGCACGCAGGAAAACTTCTCTTCATAACAAATGATTGTATAGTGATCTAAACATTTTATTTACGTTTATTATCATTATCATTATTATTTATGTTTCGGAAGACGCCGTCTCCCGTCTCAGAAACGGAGTTTTGCTGGTGCTGGAGCTGCCTGCGGTACAGACACCAGAACATCGGTGCCGAAGCCTATTTCCAGCCCCGTCCCAAGCTTTCCGTCGCGCTTGGGACCGTTGCAGCGCCGCTCCCTCCCGTCCCCGCGTTGTGCTATTCCCGAGACGGCGGTTTCACCGCTCTCGGCGGTGCGGGAGGAACCCCCGCCCGGGGCCGTTCCGTTCCGCCGCGCGGATCCCGGCGGCTCGCACCGAGCCCGGCACCGGGCGGGGGACTCCCGAGTGCCAAAGGGCCGCGGGAACGAAGGGCAAAAGTTTGGCCTCGTGTTGATTTCGCGTTGCGCCCGGGGAAGCTGCTGTTCTCTTTTTCCCCGTAATCGGTTTTGTGTTTCATTCGCTCCTAAGCTATGTTCTTGATATTGCTCACTTGCATTATGATCACAACGTATCTCTCCGTGCGCTCAAAATCTGAGTCAGCGGCGAATTCATCTCTGCGTCGGGATTATTTCAATCCGATCCCAGAGGCGATTAAAGGGAGGTAAAATACCGCCCAAAGCCTAATCTTTAATTTCTTCCTCTTTAATAAAATGAATAATTCCATTGCGTTTCTAAGTAAAAAATGAATTGAAAAGGATAATAACTTCGGCAACCTTCTGTTGCGCGCATTAAGCTCTGCCTGGAAGTGTTTTACCGGGCGGCGGCGCGGGGCCGGCGCTCTTTCCGCGGGCGCTCTTCGTTTCGGCTCTCGGAGGACCGCAGGGGTTACGGAGGACGCTCCGCCGGAGGACCCGACTGTAATTAAGAATTCTACCGTCGAGGTCCGTTTCCAGCGCCGGGGCCATTCTCCCCACACAGCGGTCCCCTCGCCCGGCTTTGTGAAGGGGCACCCGCTCGGCCCAGGACAAAGGCTCCCGCCAGCCCTCACGTTCTGGGGACAGCCGCCCCTCTGCCCGCGGTCCCCGCCACGGGGAACCAACCGGAGCCCGCGGCCGCTGGGAGCCGGCCCCTGCCCGCGGGGCTGTCCCTCGCTCCGGCCGGGGCTCGTGTGCGAGCCGAAACGCAAGGGAATGGAAAGCGGGACACCGGGCTCAGCCGTCGAGCGGCCCGTACCTCCGATGTAGCGGGGCCATCCCGGCCCCGTCCCGCCGGGACCCGCCGCGGCGCACCCCGGAGGTCAGGGCAGCGGCCGCGGGCTCCGGTTGGTCGGGGCCGGTCTGCTGCGGGTTCCCCACTGGCATTTTGTCAAAAAACGGAATAATAACATATATACGTATATCTGCGTACTTTTTATGTGCGAACTTTTTGTTTCTCCGCACAGCCTCTCTGTGCAGTGAGTGTGCGTCGGCGTCCCTGTGGGTAAGTTCCACCGCGAGGAGCGGGATAAAATATTGCCATTTGTAACTGAACCCATCGCACAAAAGAAAACCCGTTGACACCGACCCGACAAGTGCTCATGGAGGTAAAACAAAATGTCACATTACGGTACGACTCACACAGGCCCCTCTAAACCGACGGCCGAACCGGGGGACACGGAGCCTTTTCGCGCAGAAAGCCCTTAACCACGGCCGCCCGAAGTTGGCGGTGACCCCGCGGAGCGCTCCCGGCCCCGCGATCCACGCGGGCGGCTCCGAGCGCAGCGGTCGCCCCGTTCATCCCGGCGCCGTGTCCGGGGGGACGGCGGTGCCCGCGCTCCGAAGGCCCTCGGCGAGAGTGGCGGGGAGGGGCCAGCGGCAGCTGCCACCGTGAGTGACACCTCCACACTTGTTCCTTTCCCAGTCGAGCGGCGTTTGGCCCCGTTCCTGCTAAATGAACGCCGCGCGCTCTTTGGCTCGGGGAAGCTGTTTAATTTTAAGATTCCTGAATAGGATCAGGAGTAATTAACTTATTCTTTTTTGTTTGTTTCTTTGTTTGTTTGTTTTCTCCTGGCGTGTTAGGAGCTAACCTGGAGCAAAGAGAAGTGCTGCTCGGCTGCGCGGAGGCATTGTGCTGCGTTGCCAGCGCTGCGCTCGGTGTGCGGCATCAGCGGGGCTCGGTGCGGGGCTAACCTCGCTCCCGTGCTACCGACATGGAGAGAGCGAGAAGCCAAATGAGAGGGGTGAGAACAATAACAAAATTATCGAAAAAAATAAAATACATCACAGCAAAGCGCCCTGCTGCTGGACGGCGCTCCGCTGCGCCCGGCGGGGCTGCTCGGGAACACGGGCACGGCTTCAGAGAGCAGCACCGCCCGTACGGCCATCACCTGCGGGTGCGTTTGTCTCCGTTAGAGCAAGTGCCCCACGCCCGCGGGAGCCCGAGGGGCGCGGAGCTGCTTGGCCCATCGCCATTTCTGCCGTTCGGCACAAAACGAGTTCCGCTCTCCCTCTGGGACGCGGGTCCCCCGTTGCTGCCCGGGGGCTCCCATTTGCCGACAGTCGTCTGGCTGAAGCGTCCCGACTCCGCCCGGTTTCCCCTGGGGCAGGCGGCGGAGAGATGCGCTGCCCTCGCACCCAGCTCTGCCCGTTCCCAACCCCTTCTGTGCCACCAACATGCCGAGAGCTAAACGGAACGAGACCTCTCCTTCCTAAGCCCACCCGGCACTCAGGGCAGGCGGAGGCTGCACGGAGCCCCCCCGGCACTCTGCGACGCCTGCACACCTCGGGGGGAGAGGGGCGGGGGGTTAAAACCTGCATTAAAAACGTGCATAGAGGGGGACCTCGTGTCCCTGCCTGCCCGCGAGGCTGTCACACAGATACTGGCCTTCTCAAGCCTGGCGTTGGTTCAGGGTTCACAAATCCAGTTATTAAGAAAATATGTGAGTTGATAAGAAGTAGAGTGACCTTTGTGGTGCTGTCATTTCAGTACCTGCCTTCCTGTGATGGGTGTTATGCTGCCTTGCTAATAATAACTTACCACATACTTCACATCTGAGTTAATTTTTTGAAAATCGCCAACATCTTGTAACCTCTTCATGGTTACATCATCTTCCATTTCTTCATCTTTTGATTTGTGTCTTTTTTCCCCACTATTTCTTGACTCACCTCTGTCTTACTGACAGACACATCGTGCAAGTACTGCACACAAATGAAATTGTACAGCCAAGTGCTGGATGTCTGCATGGTACATGCAGCATGCCCCACAACATTTGAGCGACTCAATCCCACTGCAAAATACAAAATTTGCAGATTTTTTTTCTTCTTCCTAAAGATGGTGTCAGAGCACAGGGAGGGTCACTGCTCCCTGAAGGACAAGGAGCTGGGGGGCCCCTAGGCTGTTGGAGCAGGATCCCACCAACCAGTTCCAGCACCCCCAGGCAGGCAGCAGGGCAGGCTGAGCAGGGGAAAGCCCTGAGCTCAGCCCTCCAGCAGGTTTGTGATGGCCGAGCAGGTCTGAAGCCAACACACAGCTCAGGGGCCGTAGATCCAGCATCTGGCTCTACAAGGTCTGTGATCCAGGGCATCACCAGTACAGAACCCTGTGCTGAGCTGGGTCGAAGTCCTGGGCAGAAGGTGAGAGTCCAGGTGAAGTCAGTCAGGACCCTGGCAGCTCGTTAGTCCTCTTGACAGGTGAAATTGCTATAACCTACTCTATAGGTTACATTTTCTCCTCTCTCTGCCCAAATAAACAGGGAGGGAGAGTTGTCAGCATTACTAAGAAGCCCTTCTCAGTGCAGCGACGACTTTTTACACAGGACAGACTCACTGGAAGGTGACTTACAGCACTGTTTCCTGCTGTGCTTTTGGCTATCAGGGCCGGCAGATGAGTTGCTGCCAGGCCAGGGCTCTGCTGGAGGAGAGCGAAGCCCATCCCCTCCCGGGCCATGCTGAGAGCAGCCACACCTGTCTCCCATGGCTCTAGCTCCCACTCCAGATTGTTAGTGACACTGCTAGTGACGCTGTTAGTGGCACAGTTAGTGACTTTAGCGACTTGCTGAGGACAGTGTCCAGTTTGACACCACTTCCTTCCCTTGTGACATCTCAGAGACTTGAAGGTCTCCTCATGTCTCCACTGAAGAATGCCTTCAGCTCCATTTACCAGGATGAGGGTGCAGGGAACTGGGAAGCTCCTGTGGGCCCCTTAGCCAGCAAAGCACAGCTTTTGGCTTTGAGCAGGTGCTTGGCACTTTTCACAATTTATTGTCCCCCTGTGTCACTGGCTGCCTGCAGAGGGCTCAGCTCTCAGCACAGCTCTGTGTAGGTGTCCCTGCCTTGGTCTGGAGGCCTCAGCCACCACCATGCGGCCAACACAGTGAGGTCTGCCCTGGCCTTTTCACAACGGATACCTCTGTGGGTTCTCAGGAGGGTAATGGTGGGAGGGAGAAGGTCAAGCAGGGACATATTTGTCAAGGCAAGTTCCCTCTGGCCTTCATTGGGCTGGGAGCTGGGTGCTACACTGAGTGGCCTGGCTTCTTCCAAGCCCTGCTGTAGGCCACAGCCTGGCAGGGTCTCCCTTCAAATGCTGGCAGCTTCCAGGCACTGACACCCCTTGGATGTGGGAGTAGGGAAAGCCTCGAGAAATGCAAGCAAAGACCAAGCCAGCGCACACATCTAGGTGCCTGGGGATGGTGAAAAACACTGCTGAGGCTCCTCCAGGCCTGAGCTCAGCAAAACTGGCAATGTGAATGAAGAGATGTAAGGGGCCTGCACTGCAGCAGTCACCTCCCACCCTCCTGTTCCTTGAAACTCGCCTTGCACCCCAGAGAGGATGGTAGGGCTCCAGTGTGGGACACTACACTCCAGCACTTCCAGCCCTGAAGCTCTATGGCCTGTTTTTGCAGGGAAACTTTACGCGAGCCTCACAGATCCTCAGTAAGTCCATCAGCGAAGACTCTCTCTTCAAGTGTAACTCCAGGGCTTGATAAGGAGCTCAGCACCCCTTCAGGTACAATTCTGCTATTCTGCGTTCTCTCAGATTCTGTCTACACAAAACTAGGAATTAGTCATGTTCTCTCTTGAAACAAAACCAAAATCATCCAACATGACTTTTTCACCAGTTGTGAGTTTGAACTTAGAAAAATTGGAATTCTTTCTAACTCACACTGAAGACATAGGAAAATGGACAGCGGGCATTGTCTGTTCATCTGTCAGTAAGGGTCTTTGTTCGCTTTTCTTCTTTACAAAGCCATTGTGTCCCTGGATATTTGTATTCCAAATAAATCTGCTCTACAAACCAAGTGATAAACCACCCCATAAACAAAATATGATCCTTCAAAAAAGCTCGTTCTCTTGAGGAATCCACATGACAGTTCAAATGGTTTGAAATATTGAAAACATCTTTTAATTGTAGAATTCTATACAAACTTGGATAAATACAGAAGTGGTCACGACAAAATGTGTTCTTATTGCCTGAAATTTTTCACAGAATTAGAAACATTGATGGCAAGCTTACTGACATCCAACACGATGAGATATCTTTAAACTTGCAAAATGAATAGACACAACGGCACTCCTAAGTAGTGTGTACGGGTTTGACTGTCCTTGAAGTCCTACCACTTACATACCAACCTCAAAATACAAAAAAACAAGATTAAATTTTTTAATGCACATCACATAATTATGTAAAATAAAGCACACACACAAAGTAAACAAAGTGTCATCCTGAAAAGACACTATTTACTTTTTTTCTTTTACCTAGGGCACTGACTTATTCTGAGAACGATTTCCTGTATAGTTGTGTTTCAAGTGAGGCACACATTTTGTTTTCTGCACAGGACATCAATATTCGATGGAGGTACAAGAACAAATGGTAATGAACAAAAGGGGAGGAAACATAATCACAAGTGGAACTCAAACTCCATGCCAGTGTTCTTGCAGCCCTAAGCAAAGCCATACATTAAAATATGCTACAACCTTTGTTCTCAAAGAGTCCTTGGCACTTTTCCTCTGATAATCTTACTTTCAGTATTTTAAAAAGTGAGCAAATTACACTTCAGCGCCTATGTCGTAAGGCAAAACTATAAATGCAACTACAAGGACAAGTTACAAAAAAAATCCTAAGCCAAAGACAACCCCCACCCTCAAACCACCACCCCGGCACTCCAAACGCTCGGTGAAACGCTATCATCCTTCTTCTTCATCACTGTCTTTCATCGTAATGCCCTGAAGTCCTCCTGCATCTGTGACTGAGACAGTGGCTTCCTCCACGGTGAGACGGCTGTGGACAGTGTCGTAGGTTTTACTGTTCAGCGTTCCTTCCATCACTCCTTGCAATCGGAAGTCTCGGTAGGTTTTCTGTGGCACAAATAAAACATCCTGAATTGGATGAGCCACCTTCCACTCACTGCACGCTGGCCATTTCAAGCATGCCAGCAGAGTAACATCATTCCTCCTACATTTGTGGATCTATAATCTAGAATTTGCTAAAGATGTGTGTTGTTTTAGCTTAAAAAATCATAGAATCATAGAATGGTTTGGGTTAGAAAGAACCTTTAGGATCATCTAGTTCCAAACCCCTGCTATAGCCAGGGACACCTCCCACTAGGCCAGGTTTTATATTAGTTTGTACTCTGTGAAAAGGAGAGACTCAAAGTGACCTATTTAACTTGAAAACGCAGCAGCTAGTGACAGTGATTCTGGATCCACAGAAAACAATTCCAGCCTTAACAAATCATCAGAATTTTCCAAAGAACACTGCTATTTGACAAGCTTAGACAGATGCAATGCTAAATAGTTTTGCTTGAGTGCTCAAGCCCATGGTCATGAATATTTAAATGTCGTGGTTTTTTTTTTAATTCCTGGAAATTGTTCATCATCTTCTGTCCCTTGAGCACTATTTTGAAAAAAAGAAACCTTTCTTGGGCATCAGCTTCTGCCTACATACACTAGTCCTCCATGGACCCTTTCTACATATTTGTCTAGCAATGGTGCTGCCTTTGCTAACGACAACAGCAGTGGAAATACTGCCAGTGGGTTTAGATCATAACATTTTGCAGGGGTAACTTTGCAAAAAAACATATGGGGGTAAGCAAGACCACTTTGTTTCACCCTAAGAACACAAAGAAAAGAGTCCTCAAGCCACACTTTGATGGTAATTTCTTTAGGAGATTGTATGCTGTAATCTGTTTCTAAAACTGTATGCAGACTTCTCAGTAACTTCCATTTGTCTAATTTATTCAATAAGAAGCCAACCAAGAAGCTTTCTAACTGCATACTGCAATGCGAACTTGTCTACAGCTGTTTCTGTCATTTTACAGTAAATGTGAAAGTCTGACTTTCCCCAAACTATAATTTCATTTGCATTTATCTCTACATTTACGTACCAAAGGTAGAAAAATAAATTAAATTTTAGATTATGATCTATATTCTAAGATGTAAGAGTTTCTCAGGTGCCTACTTCAATCAATGTTAATTTACATTCTAATGCACCTACAGTTTGAGACATATCTACATCTTTCTTTTTTTGCTGCTTGGCAGAGTTTTGTCTCCTCGGTAAGCAGCCTTCCTATGAACCAGCAGGTGTGACTTTTTTCTTTGACTTTCAGTGAGAGCTGGGAATAAAATGGTTTTATTTATTGATTATATATTCAAGTGAGCACATGGAAAATCATCTACTCTACCTTCCTTGTTTTTTTATCGGTAATGTGTTTGAAATAACCTTTCCCAAGTTACCCTACAAAGTTTAAGAAGGATAAGCTTTTTCTTTACACTGTGAGTTCTCAGTGTGTATGGAAGAGACTACAGGAAAAAGAAAATGGCAACTAATTAAGAGCTATTGGGCCCATTCCTCTGCAGGAAGAGACTGTGCACAACTCCTAGAAAAAAAGAAAGGAGAAAAGAGCTGATCTTGTTTCACTTCATACTTCAAAGAGCTGCAAAAGACACCTCTCAAAATGGGTAACGCTCGGCCGGGAGAATATTTTTCTGCTGCTATATCTATGATGATTATTTAAACCTTGTCTGAATCACTGAAACTGAGATTTATTTGACTTTCCCAGGTCAGCTTCAGAGTCAATGGATGCAGCTTATGTTTTGCTCACACACTTCTCTGAGTACTCTGCCTGGTCTTTTTCAAGTGCCACCATTGCGTTCCCTTTTTATAACACCGAACATTCAATTTCCTTTTATGCTGTTAACAGGTCCTACAACAATTTCTTTCTGTTTTACATTGTATTCCTCCCATTCTCAGTCCAGCACTCTCAGGTTCAGTCACTGCTCTTCTCTTGACATACTTTTGCAGGATAATAATGTTCACTTCCAAGTTTAATTTTTCATTTCTTCCTAACTTTCCTCTAGGTCCTTGACCTTTCTTTAGTCATGTCCTTCTGCATGTGTCTCAGACACCTAATGATGCCTTTACGCCACATCCCTCCGTCTTGGCACTAACAAGAATGAGCAGTTTCCCTCTGCCCATTCTTAACAACGCCATCGCCTTTGCTGTGTCCAAACATGGAACAATCATCCACTATTTCTAGAGCCTTAAGAATGGCCTTCTACTTTTATTTATTTATTTCTAATTTAAATATTTTCAAGAGCTGCTGAGATAACACAGATTCCCAGTTTTGCTAAAGGCAAACAGAGAAATGCCTCCATTGACTCCATGGTTTGGAGGAATGCTGCTTCTCCTGAGTGTGGTTGCTCCAGTGAAAGCTTCTTATCATACACTGCTTGAACCACTGTTTCCTAGTGGCCTCTACACTAGGTTAGTTCTTCCAGTTCTGGCACCTTCCACAGGTGGTCAAGGCTTTCTGCCTTCCAGTACATTGACAGGAAGATCATCTATGACTAACATCACTTTCTTCAGCCTTCTGTATCTGCAGAAAGTGCTACAGAATAACACACGTGGAACACACAAGCAAAGTAAACATGCATACAGGCACAGGAAGGCTACTGCTGCAGCCAGTGTGATCCCATTGCCACTGGGAGCATGCCTCTTGTGAACAAAGCTAATCTGTGTGGCAGGCTGCAGAACCAAGGTTAGTTGCCTGTGCTGCTCATTCATCTCTACTTTACAATTAATGATCAGTTTGAAAAGAGTCTTTTCCTTTAATCTCTCAAGTTATATTTAACTGGTGTGCTTGAATCTGCCCATCTCAGTGGGCACAGCTCTTAGATCCTGCAACACTTTCATTCTTATTTCCTGCAACTTAAGAAGAGCTTTATACCTTTCATAAGAGCCATTAATTTCAGCCACAAACAACAAACCGCTTTTGCCATTTTGGCATGCAATAAAATGAAGAGCCAAATTCTGTTCCCAGGGGAACTGGTCAAAGTCAGAAACAGCAAAGCTGAACTTGGGTGGCTCAGGCAGGTATAATGATATTGTTGTGACTCTCTCTTTTCTTCTTCTTCTTCTTCTTCTTCTTCTTCTTCTTCTTCTTCTTCTTCTTCTTCTTCTTCTTCTTCTTCTTCTTCTTCTTCTTCTTCTTCATCATCATCATCATCATCATCATCATCATCTTCTCCTTCTCCTCCTTTAAAACTAGTGAATGCTTAAAGTTCCAGTTGCAATGCTAGTGCCTACAGGTTAAAATTCTCCCAACTTAACAACCTTACATGAACTTCACTAGAAAATAGTTTGGAGAAATGGAGGTTGCCATTGACAGCAGGTGCTTCCCATTGCACATTTGCACAGATAACAAGGAAGTTCAGAGTTAAATGAAAAAGAACTTAAAGGAAAAAAAAGTTCTGAAATGTCTTTGTCTCTTTCCTAAGGGTATTAATTAATATTTAAAAAGTGAGTTACAAAGGAACTTTTTTTTATGGTAAGGTAGCCCGTAATTGCCCGTTGCAAGCTCTTTTGCTCTTCACTTGGAAAAAATTCACATTGGCTGGTGTAAATGACAGGATTGGACTGGAGGAACTGGTATTTCGACTGATACTGATGCCAGAGCATGAAAGATTAGAAAATGGCATCTAATGTATAGAATATTGTTTTTCAGTTGAACCTAGTGATCACATGCACATAAGAAAAAGAATAGTTACTTTTCCAGACGGTGGGAAAAAATGGAGAAAAACAGCTTTTGTGATTATTAAGGTAAAATAACAACAAAAAAATCAGTACAAAAAATGCTTATTAGGACTACTGGGTAGTATTATTATACAGCTAGCAGTAATCTATAAACATTCATTGGAATTGTCACTGAGGCCAGAATGGTTGAAAATTACTAGTGCACAGATAATTAATGTTAGAAGTTTTCATAAGCTTTTTCTTCTCAAATTTGTATCAATTGTGGGGGAAAAACCCAGAAAAACTACAAAAATCTATGACTCTATTTCACATTTTCAAACTTTTTGGGTGATCCACATATCCTTGCTAAAACATCACCACTTCACTCTCTTTACTATGCAGTATAACTCAAATACATTTTATTTACCTTAACGATCTTGATGAGAGTCTTCAGCTGGTAGATGTGAAGCTGAAGGTCTAATCTATCAGCCAACCACATAGATATGACTTTCATGGAGCCGCTGTACCATTGCTGAAAGAGAGGATAAAAAAAAAAAACAAACACCAAACAACCCTGAATTATTCATTTAACAGATTTGGTAATGAGAGGTAATGAAACACTTTGAAATGATCACAGATCAGCACTTGAAGTCAACAATCATATAATTTCCTGTTAAGAGAATTGCACGGGTCAGTAGGAAATCAAATAACTTGACCCAGACTGTTCTTTGCATGAATTAACAGCTGCCATTTTATTTTTCAGCTATAATATTTTCAAGCAAAATAGTGTTATGTGCTTAGCTATCTGTCAGTGAGAATGGATATTAAGTACACACTTACATGAGCTAAACAGCAAGGGAAAAACAGGTAGGATGACATCCTGGGACAGATTTTGCTACCCTTAGATTTTCCAACACAAACTAGAAAACAGCATCAAACAGAATAACAACTCTGTCTTATTTCTTTAAAATATTTTAGCATGGAAAATTTTCAGAAATACGTGGAAATTGTATTTATGTGCGGTCAAAACAACCCTTCACCCTGCTCAAAATCAACACGTTCAGGTTTTGCTTTCTATTAATTGCTGATTATGAATGCAGCCTACCTTATTTCCCTTTCATATCGTAGGTATGGGTATGTTTTCACTCAAAGCTCCACAAATGGATGTGGCAAGAATAAGCTCTCTGCTGCTGGTGTCTATGTTACCGCAAAAAAATGCTCAGATCTAAATAGCTACTATAGAAGTTCTTCCCCATTAACTGGATTAAAAGAGATTTTACTAAACATAGTTGCAGCCATTTGCATCCCCCTCCTGTAAAATACCAACCAGATGTCATTTAGTCAAACTGGAAAAAGGAAGGGATTTTTTTTTTCATTTTAGCAGTGAGAGATTAAAAGAGTTTGTGTCGTGGCTCTGTTTCAAGTCACATTCCCCACAGGGAAGAGGCTTACGTTCCTTTCTAATGTAATTTCCCGTGTCTTTAGAAAAAACATAGATATGCAAAAAAAGAGGAAATTTGGCATTTTGAAATGGCCTTTTTTACAAGATATGCCTTGCAAAATAATCCAAAAGAAGGCTCTTACACGTCTCGTGAGCCATTTCTATATTCATGAATAAAATGAAATCTATACAGAAAACAGTGAGGACAAATTACTAGTACGGGATGTAACAACAAAGAAAAGTAGAATTCTTTAATCAAAAGGGAAGCTGCCTGGGAAAAGTTTTAAATACAGTAAATACCCGTAAATACTTTTTCTTTACTGGAAACAAAGTCTCATTTCATTGCAGTCATCAGTTTTAAGGTAAGTTTGAAATAAGAAAGAAGATTTTCATGTAGTGCTGACTTCTGTTTCTATTTAACGTGTTCAAATATATTTTAATTATAAACCGATGGAAATGAATTACTTTTTCTCCAATTAATTTCTTGTTTTTTAGCGGTAAAGTGAGCAAACACACCATACACACCTCATAGCAGCAGACTGCACATTTCATAAAAGTGATTTGATTTACTGAGTAAAATATGGGCCCAACTGTATATCCACATGATATGGTTTTTAATCCCTGATTGGCATTCTCATATGATTTATATCATTTCATGTGTTACACGCATGCTTGTTTGGCTTTCCTTCATATGTACCTGCAAAATATTTTTCACATGCCAGAGTTGTTAGGAAGTGGCAGCTCTTAGATGGCAGCTGTTGTATGCATACAGATGTCTGGAAAACTATAATACACAGTTGAGCTGATTCACTCCGTGAACTCTACTGATCTAATCAACATGAAGATTCATACACCAAGCATTCCACCTTTGTCTGCAGAAAGCTGAGCCCAACTATTATATTATCACCCAGACTCTACAGTTGTTGATAATAATTAATGCAAAGAGCATGATTTTAGTAGAGAAGTTTTCTCAGCAATGATATTCTTCCATAGAAAAATAACATAAGCAATCCAACAACATCTACAATGTGTCTGTTTTGCAACAAACGAGTGGCGGAAAGCAGAAGAGATGGAAGTTGCTCATACGATCAAACTCCAGGCAGGGTTGAAAATCCTGTCACTGGTTGCCCTTCGCACCAGCACTGACGCATTGCTGAGAACAGTCCCAGGCCCAGTTATCTCTCTAAATGTGTTTTAAAACCCAGACAGATAACTTAATTAAGACGGATGCAGTTCAAATTAGATTCAAATCAGACTCTCTCTATATATCTGTGATATGCTTCCTTGCACCAAGTAGAAAGCGAAGAAATTGGAGGGGAGCAATTTTGCTTCTCAGATTTGTGAGTTAGATAACATAGCACGTTTTCCTGACTACTCTTAGCATGTTAAACTGTGAGTAAACATGGTTAATTCAATGATTGCAAAGTGATACTATGATACTTTGCTGCCCTGAACACATATGCTGCTCAGAAAAAAAAAAAAAAAGACTTGTTAGAAAAATATACACTCTTATTTTTAAGACTTATTTTAAATAAAAATCCAATCAAGTGTATTTTTTGTGCTCTCCTAGAGAGGGATACCAGACTTGCCATTCACTACTGGCCTTATACCTCTGAGTGTTGTGTGCTCGGTGCAGCCCGAAGCTGTAGACGCATATATCTGCAGCACTTCGTAAGAAAGAAAGTAAACATCTCACTGTTCCTTCTTTTGGAGTCTGCTAAAACGCACAGCACTGGCGATGGTGGACTCCAAGGGCACATGTTTTGGCAACCCTGAGAACGTGTGAGAGGCAGGGGTGCATCCACGGACGCCTACTGCAAACTCACAAGGCTCGGCGCTTTGACAATGGACCTTACTACCCTGTTTTTAAGTGATAACAATTGAAAATAATCCTTCTACGTGGTTTTAAGAAAAAAAATTGCTTTTCTGCTAATAGCGATAGCACTGCAAGGACAGGAGGACCCTGCAGATGCCAGTGATACAGCATGAGTGCCGTATTCTTTGCAAGAGTAAAACAGTGTTTGTTATATAATTTTTGCGCATTGGCACATAACAGCAGCCAACCACTTTAACAAAAATATGTTTGCCTCCGCGTTCCCCTCCTCTTTTTATTCATAGCTCATCCAGCTCCTGTAAGGGCATGCATTACTCTCTTCATTTTCCTGAGATACCTCTTTTGAAGTAAAAAATAAGAGAAAAGGAAAGGCTAGGGTTGACTCTGTGAGACCCCTGTATTTATTCACACTTATTGTGCATGACTGTAGACTGGTAAATCATATTAGCAGCCCGTCTCCCCATCAAGCTGCTACTTGCTTTCCAGCCCTGGGAAGGTTCAACAAATCAACAGGAGCACGGAAAACAGAACATCAGTCTAATCTAGTGTTTAAGGTGAAGTTTTCAAACCCAATCTAAGAAGATCTTTAGAGCAAGCAACAAGCTGAAGGGCTCAGAAGGTGGTATTGACAATGAAAGAGTGCTGAAATATTGAGAAGCGCAGCACTTGTGCATTTTTAATAACAAGAGGGTCAACAAGGACACAGCTCCCTCAGTGCCAATAGTTGCCACACCAGGGCTATAAACGCTCTCAGTTCATCAGATTTCTTAAACAGTTCATCAGCTTTCTTAAACACCCTAAACCCCCTCGGCGGACCTTTAGTCTTAAATTAACAAACCAAAGCAATGAAAGAGGGTGCAGCTTGAATGGCCAGCATTGATCCCCAACGGGGCTCGGCACGGCTACAGGCACTGAAAAACTCTCCCCATTGTGGGGAGGGATTGACAAACCTCCTGGCCTAAATAGTCCAGCTGAGGCGGGCTGGAGGCACGCAGCTGTAAAGGGCTCCCCGCGCCCCGCTCCCGCGCTCACAATGCGCCGGGCAGGAGCTCTTTGTCCGGCCCAGACTCTGCAATTTTCTAACAAGGATTAAAGTTGTTTCTCGGCAGGGCCGGTGAAAGGCGATTTAGCAACATACCGTGCTTTCTTCAGGCGAGTTAAAGAGAAGTAGTTAAGGAATTTCTTTATTCTGTTGACTGGTGGAAACACAAAACAAATATATTAAATATTCACCATCTTTCTGGGTGCCTGAGCTATCACGTTTGCAGAACGCTTCAATTAAATATAACACTTCTCGGCTGAAAGCAAGCACTTCAGATTTATTTTTGAAGTTTGATAAAAAGGTACAGCTGTTTGCCACCTGGAAGGAGGCTCAATACATACTAACACAATGCTTCGCTCCTCCTAGGCCTGGTATTCCTAGCATCTGATACACAGGACCCCATAGAGCTTCTCTATCTTGGCTACTCTTGATAAATGGGAACTGTTGAAATGCTTTTTCTGCTGAATATGGCAGGAGAACAGCTTTTCTAGGAACACATTTTATCTTCCTTCCGAAGCCTTTACCTCACTTGGTTCAGAATTGAGTTGCTCAGATGACAATGGGATGTTTTTACTTCCTCTGGCTCTACATTTCCTCCTAGGAACAACAACCAAGTATTCCTGCTGAAGAGACTGCACATCAAGGGTAGTACAAGCTACAGCATGGAAGACACATTTTAAGCATGCTACATTTAAGTGCTTAAACTCCTATAGCCATAGTTCTATAGTATTTTTTTTCAACTTTTTAATAGTTAGCAAAAGTAGTATATTAAGGAACATTAAAACATTTTAAAAATGTCACTTGATTTAAGAATAGACAAGTTATTCCTTTGAAATGCAAACAGCAAAAGTTAGAAACAAGTTCCTAATTTGAGATTCAAAATTTATGTCCCTCTTTGTAAGTTATGAACAATCACACTGATGTCCTTTGCTAAGTGCTAACATTAACGAGTGAAACCAACGTTATTTATAGTGCCTTTGAAAACACTCTCAGGTTTAGAAGTTACAGCTGTATTTTCAAGTCTATGTACGGCTATCACTCTCCTAAGTGAGGATTTTCACCTGGACACTAAAGAGTTCACAGAGTATCCTGCAAAAAAACTGGGGAAGGTTTTCTCAACCTGTGGGCCACCACGACACATCAGAAGGTGCTCTGCAAAATGTCTGCATCTTTTAAATACATCCAGGAACAACAAAATAAGAAATAAACTCAGAAGAACTAACGTTCAAAATAGCTTTGAATTTTTGCAGAAATTAAAAATATTTAGTTGTTAAGTAAGAACAACAACAAAGTAACTTTGCACAAGATGTTACCACTGTTCCCTCTGGTTTAAGTAGTCTGTTGATGAAGAAAGCCTGAGAAACCACGGAAGGCTGAAGCAACTAGAGGTAGACATAGACAAAACAAAACATAGATTTGCATCCAGAAATTTTGTTTGTACTCTCTTCTCACCCCATCAATTCCAATTCCCAGAACAGACAATTTTTGAACTGGTTAGAATAACCATTTTCTTTTCTTTTGGAGGGACACCAGAATTTGTTGACTTAATGCAGCGCCTTCCCAGCACCCCTTGCTGTGTCTTTATGGCCCTGGGAGGAACAAATTATCTCCCCAGTGACTTTTCTTCGCTAGGCTGGACCAGTCGTAAATGTGGCTCAACCTGTGAGGCACTTTCAGTTGCATTTCCAATGAGGATTACTGTTTCAGTGATCAGGAAAATGAAAGAGCAGAAGATTGGGAAACCTCAGAGAAGAGAAAGGTCTCAGACTAAGAGCTTTCCCACTCTGCTATCAGCTCCACATGGCTTCACAGGGATAGCCCATACCCTTCAGCAACAGATCATCCAACTCTGTCAGAATGTAACTTCTTGTTATACGTATGCTCATAGTGTCACAACATCAAATGTTGAGTTAGGTTTGATTCTGAGCATCCTCATAGTTTACGGTGCAGTCCCTGAAAAAAAATCCAAAGCTCAGAATTTTGCCTTTTTGGGAATCCCATGCAAAGGTGGTATTTTTTCTTTCCAGTGTTTCAACATTATGATGATGAATATAGGGAGAAGGAGTTGACATTACAACTGCGCAGAGAGTCAGAATTCTATCTCCAGCTTATGAACAATGCTCAAGCACTTCTTCACCTACACTTCTTGTACATTTATTATATCCAGGACACATTTGTTTTATTATTTACAACACTTAAAATTTGTCTAATCAATTCAAATACTAAAACTTAAATGTATCTTTTCATCAAATAACAGTATATATCCTTTAATTTGCAGGCATCAGATCAGAGAAGGCTTCAGGGCTTGCCTTCACATTTTCTTAGATGCTCAGAAAGTTCAAGGAGAATAATACTAGTTTTGGGAATCAACACGTCACTACTTCTAGTACTTTTCCAATTCTTTTCTTTTTTTTTTCCCCTAGGAATATTCATTTTTAAAAAATGAAAAGAATAAAAATAGATCTAAGCACAAGTAGAAAATTCCTGGAGTCAACCTTGTTGGCACTATGGCGTTTGTGAGCTGCACAAACAAATGAAGACTTCTCCCTACACTAAAAAACAGATATTTAAAGCCCTGGATCTAAAAAACACAAATGACTAAATCAATATTAAGTTTAACACAAATAAACTCCATTTATCTACAGTCCCCCATTTCACGTCAATTCCTTCCCACATTCTCATTAAGAAACTGTTCAAACATCCCTTGTGTCATTCACTTCTGCTGTCATGGTCTCCAGCCTCCTGTTCCCTCACATGCTCCTTTTTTACACCAAGCCACTGAAGAACAACTCTTCCTCCCCACCACTGTATTAGGCTTCTAATGCTATGTAGTGCTTACCAACCCATCTTCCTGAAAGTGTCTCGAGCTACAAAAGCTTCCATGTTTTGCTTTCTCCTATAGGCCTGAAATGTTAAGCTAAATTTTGAACATCCAATTTTGGGATATGCAAAAATGTTCACAGCCTGAATTCCAGCTACATGTAACAGGAAAAGAGAAGAGAGAAAGAAACCACATACTGTGGGGTCTGTTTCCATGCAAATGTCTCGTGATGCAGGGATCAGGACTGAGATTTCCTTAGTTTGTTGATTTCAAATTAAAAAAAAAGTGTATTTTTCAGGAGAAAAGTGAATTCCTCCTATTTTAAAAAAGGCTTATAATTAGAAGCTGACTAGTTGCTATGGAACTGCTGCCAATTCACAAATATGTATGCTTCTTTATTACAAAATACACAGTCCTCAACTCTCCATACATTGCACACAATATTTACTCTACTTTATAATGCCCCCAACCTTTGGGTTTTTTTTTCTGGCTTCTTCACATATGGTGGATGCGCAGGGAAACTGGAAATTTGCAAAATTAGACATGCAGAACTCCCTTCCTTATCTGGACATATGTAATGTCACTGTTCTGATTTTAAACACCAGGCACTAACATAATGCTCATGACCACAAGAGACTAACAGCACAAACAGTTTGCCCACTCCGCTCTGGATATGCAGTCTACCTGTGAACAGTACTTCCATAGGTTATTCTGGTGCTAAAACTCTCCGGAGCAAACACTGTTAGTCTCATTGCACTGTGTTGTGTGGCACTTTGGGTGTATCTGCAAACATCCTCCAAGGCACAGAATGGGGAACATCACATGAATGAGCTTGAAATGAAAGCCAGCTTGGATCCTCAAAATAAACAAATGAAAATAGTGTGAAATGACCGAGATTTTCATCATTACAACATTAACCTCATGCTATACAAGCTCTAGTTTTACAAACCCTATGAATGCTTGTAGCTGCAGAAATGCAGCTAAATGCACGTGTAGTATTCCGAGGTTGAAGGTCCCCAATCAGTCCACCTGTAAGGCACGCCACTGAGGCACCACTCCTGCTTTTGCCCAGCCATCCTGGGTTCCCAGAGGAGCCCCTGGAGTGAGGCCTCTGTGCCAGGCACCAAACGCCAGGTGGACCAACTCTGTGATGCAGCTTTTGGGTACCCCCCCATGCTAGTAGCTCTTGCCCTGACGTGTTCCATATAAACTCCTGTTCCAGGTTAAGTACAAGTTAAGTACATATTTTAATTAGAGTCTTTAAAATAACAGGGGTTCCCCTGTGTGAATATTTACATGCAGCTTATTCCTTCCCACCTCAGCAGCCTTGGCTCATCACTCACTTACTCCACACAACACTGCAGTGGCCCATGACGAGGCTGGCTGCAGCTGTGAGGCCGACAGAGATGCATGGCGCGGCAGCCACCCCTCTGCTGGGCACAAGGCCTGGGAGCACACGGGGCAGTGCCCAAACGGAGCACAGCCTCAGCCTGTCCCCCTCTGCCTTCTCTCCTCTGCAGTGCCCTTGGATTGAACAGGTGCCTGGTTTGCTTTCCATCTCTGACTCTATAGCACACGTGCACTTTTTGAGCTATGCAGATTTTACAACTGGGTTGCTATTTCTTTTTTTCTTTTGAGCTGTTATTTGTAGTACTTGTCTCGCACACAGCAAATACTTTTGGTACAACATAGTATAAAGGACAGCCAGCAATATGTAAACTAAGGAAACACAACAAAATACTCAAAAACATTTAAAGGACATGATCTCTGTGTAGGTCAAAACTCCTGCACATGTACAACAGTGTATAAGCTTCAGTGCCCCTTGATGAAGCAGGCTACAAAGCTCCTTCCACTAATAGCCCACAAACTTTGGCAGCAGATTCAGAGCACTCTGCAGCAGCCTCACCTGGTGCTATTTTGATTTACAACATAGCAACCTCTTTCTGTTACTTCAAACCTATTTTAATAAAATAAGATTATTCTCATACTTCCTAACACCATCTTTCTTGTCCTAAGGTCAACGATGCAGTTGTGTGTCTATTTGTGAACACTTCCACGGTGTTTTACTTGATTTTGCTTTTTAAACTAAGCTTGACTCAAACGAAACACGAGTAAAAATATCAGCCCCACAAGCAGGGTTTCAGAAACCACATGGTTCTCCTGCTGTTTGGATGTGTGTGAATTACAGTACATCAAGAAATCAATATTCCCTAGATGGTGCTTGTGCCTGGCACTTCATGGTGAACAAACATTAGATAAGACAATATAAATGGTACAATCCTTATTGATTTCTCTCGACTGCGTAGAATGTGAAAGCTACAGCCACAGTTAACACTTACTGACAGACTCATCTAAAGTTTCAGTGTTGTTTTATATTTTTATAGTTGGCCATGCTCAATTGATTCCATTAAGTTGCCAGACACATTTCAAGCCGTTGAGATAAGAGAAAAAAATGCAGTGCCTGGAATGAGATGCTGCTACTTTGTGCCTAGCAGGATAAAAAGGTTAAAGGACTAAATTGCGCCTGGATGTTGGAAGGAGTTCTCTTTTATTTGATAGAATTTGTTATTGTTTTTAGTGAATGGATACTGTGAGTGATGGATAGATGCATTTAACTACATTAAATAAATGACTGAACAGTATAGACCAAAAACGTCTATGGGGAAACTGTACCACAACCTCCCAATGTTATGGCCCCTCCCCCCCCCAGACAAGCAAAAAACCTGGCGGTTCCACCTCCCTGTATGATAAAATTCCCTCAGAAAAAAAAAATGGATTGGCTTTAAAACCTTGAATTTGGGATTTTTTTTCTTCCTGTCTTCCTGCTTTGAATCAGGATCCGCATTTTAAATTGCCTTTGTATAGCAATTTACATTTTGTTCTTTTTACAGAAAAAAGTGAAATTCTCATAAAATTGTGGGAAATTAGAGGGTGGGACTGAATACCAGGATATTGGATTCAGTGTTCTGAAAAATAGTTTTTTCTTTCCCTTTCATACCCCAAAACCAAAAGCTCTTTTAGTAAGATATCAGAATATCTATTTCATAGATTCTTACTCCCCTGCTGGGAAGATTTAAATAATATGATTAAATTAGTGTGAAAAGGGTGGCAGACACCTATACTATGAATACCAAATGCAGACTGAGTTACAGGGTACACAGTGTCCTCGAGAAAATCATTCAGATATTTTTTGAGCTGTTCGATACGTAACAAGGTGGAAATTCAGAAATTAAAATCGGAATCAAAACTGAAGAAGCAGGGAAATGAATCCAACCAGAAACATCACAAACGCAGCCATTGTGGTAAAGTTTCCTCCAGAGAAAGCACCCTCGGCTACGCTGTAAGTTTTTTTTTTTTTTTACGCAGCAGTTTACAAAGTGCTGAATATTCTGATCCTGAAGCAGCAAACTCTGAAGCACTGAAAGCTTTGCCTTAAGTGTGCTGTGGTCCTATTGAGCTCAACAGTACTGAGCTTGGCTGGGCTGATAGCAGCATAATCAGCACCCTCTAAGAGCGGGCACTCAGTTTCTCAGTGTATCCCAGAAAAAAAAAATCAAAGAAAACTTCTATAATATAGGAAATCAGATAGGAATTACATTTTTTCAGTTTTCCAGTGAACCATTTTTCTCTTATAAAGATTTGTATCTTAAAAAAACAGATGGATATACTTGAAATCACCAGAAATAATTTAGTGAACTTTAAGCAGACTTTGAAAGTAAATTTGCAAGATGCTACTTGCATCTTGCAGAAGAAATTCATATATTTGAGCATGTTAATATAATACTTTTTCTGTTCACATTTGGTGACACTACCCACAATTTTCTCTAAAATTCTTTTACCAAAAAAGACACGACAAACTGTTTTAAATGACAAGAATTTCCCTCAGTCGAGTGAAAGCTGCAGAGTGGTTCTCATATCAAGTGCTTTCTATTTTCCCTATAAAATATTAGACATAATTAAAGGTGAGTTAAGACTTTGGTGAAAATCTAAAGACCATCGGAAAATGTGAGCACTGCTCAGCTTTTCAATTGCTTTTCTACTTCTCAGTTCTTTTAAATGGTTTTCTATGGCAGGAACATTTTTCTTAATTAGTCACAGCTAATTAGTGTTCTGGCATAGACAAGTAATCAGAAATGTCAGAGCTGCAAGGCTACATCTCCCTAATCCTTTGATAATAATTTAGCCTCCTGGGAGGGCCTCAAGCTGCGGTAAGTAGTGGCTGACAATAAGGCAAAATTAGGTGGGCAGCAGACCATTAGGATAGAAAAATAAAAAGCACTACCAAATCCTGCTGAGCACCATCAGGCAACTAACTACACTGCCAGATGAGGTGCCTGTTTAAGCCTGTGTTGTTAATTAGCTGATTCTACCAGACCTGCCACATATGTCCAGGTGCATCATGCAAAGATGTGTATTTCTGGGTTTGCGCCAAAGGACAATTTTGCACTGTGATCAAATTTCAAGAATCCGAGAAAGAAGGCCACATATTTCTTGAAGATTATTCTGACTTATCAAAGAAATGAGAAGATCAACAAGCTACAATCCATTTTTTGTCGAGTCTCTTAAGTAATTAGGCACGGTCCTCTCATGTTTCTCAGTTTAATACAAACACAGCTTTTGATTCAAACGTGGCCTTCAACCAGTTCCACCTAGTCTTAACTTGCTGAAGTTGCCCTGGCATAGAACCCAGATCAAAAAGTAGAGCTTTTGTCAAATTATACACTTGCAAATAATTACATAATAATGTAAGGTAAGATGACTTATTAAAATTAACGTGACAGGAAGCAATTTGAGAATGGGAAAAAAGTCACAGTTGAAGCTTTTCTACTAAAGCATTGTTGAATACTGGATACTACAGTCATGTTGCTTTTGAGGTAGACATGAGCAGCACAAAGAGTTGCTAGTACAGAAAGCTCTTGTGTAAAATATGTGTTTCTCTTAGCTGGGCACCACCAGCCCAAGGAAAAGCAATTGCACATTTTTAAAACAGTATTTGTAAAAGGTCAGAAAACTTAAACAAATGATGCCGTTGAGTGCAGCATTTGCTAAAAATGCAGTAGCAGATATGATGGCAAACAGAAATTAATCTGATGATTACTTTATATCTCCATGTAGGCAGAGAATGAAGTACGTAACACAATAATCTTTGCAGAATAATTCCTACCTCAAATAACCTCAAGTACATCACTGAACTTAAAGCGTCCACCCCTTCTTACTAACAGAAAAGGAAAATAGTATTTGTGACAAGGAAACACTACTAACATTTAGATCACATTGCTGATGATGTACAAGCTTCTTCAAAATTAAGAAAAAAGTATCACTTTGCATCTGATCTTTTGAAAAACAAAAGCCAAAAGCAGCTACAAAAATCTGGAGTGCTTAAGCATTTATACTGTTCATAAAGATGTTTGGTCTCTCTGCACTCCAAAGCAAGTTGTATAAGTTCCTCACCACCAACATCCATGCACTTGCTGTGTGAGGCCACAGACCCAAGGAGAGGCACAGACGTGAGCAGCCCCTGTGAGGCCAACAGGACTGTTCAGTCACACCACACCAGTTTGACACCCACAAGAGACAGGGATCAGGGCCAAAGTCAACACTGCTAACAGGTGCCATCATTGACAAGCCAACCAGGTGACCTTCTTGCCAACGCTGACCTTTGCAGGGTGAGCTGGGATTGTTCAGTCTGGAGAAGAGAAGGCTCAGGGGAGACCTTATCGCTCTCTACAACTACCTGAAGGGAGGTTGTGGTGAGGTGAGGGTCAGCCTCTTCTGCATAACTAGAAATAGGACTAGAGGGAATGGCCTCATGTTGTGCCAGGGAAGATTCAGGTTGGATATCAGGAAAAATTTCATCTCTGAAAGGATGGTCAGTTTCTGGAATGGGCTGCCCAGGGAGGTGGTAGAGTCATCAACCCTGGAGGTGTTCAAGAAACAATTAGATGTTGTACTGAGGGACATGGTTTAGTGGGAAATATTGATAGGTGGATGGTTGGACTGGATGATCTTAGAGGTCTTTTCCAACCTTGGTGATTAAATGATTACTATATCTATGATTATTAGCACTCTGACTACTTCATTGTATTTATGATAAGCTTGCATCAGTGGAAAAACTTTCAAGTTAAGTTGCATCAATGGCTGAACACTGATGGGTTAAAATTGTTCTCTGAAGTAATTCTTTATTTCTTAAAGAAGCAATCAATTATTGCATAGAAATATCATCACATATATAGTCAATAAAATCAGAATTGTACATCTGTTTATACTGTTAAGTTTTTCATGACAGACTCAACACAAGCATAGTCTATAAAACAATGTTCTTAAAGGCAAATAAAACTATTTTGAAGGGAAAATGTTTGAAAATATATATTTTTTTGTGTTCACACAATACTATTCATACTTTAGGTGCAAACAAGTAGAAGAAAGTGAGAATCTACCCAAGTAACGCTTAAGAAGTTTACATTCCTACAGAAAGTACTCCATCAATGTTTTACGCAGCGTTCTATGCAAAACTACTTTTTTAAGCTGAAGCTTGGTAGTCAAATTAAAATATGTTCTTAATTTATAAATCTAATGTCATTTAAAACGCTCAGAAACATGAATTAGTCCCGTTTGAATAATTCAAGTAGAAACATGAATGTAAGTCTAGGCAGTGATGATAACTTGACATGTTCATGGACATAGCATTGCTTGTACAGCAGTCAATAGCAAAACTTCCTTCAATTTTGATTGTGTTGAACCAGACTCCGTGTGAATTTTACAGATGGATTTTTTTTAATATCTGATAATTTTGTGATCAGATACAGAGCACTACTCCTTGATAGGCAGCACAAATGTTCTTACATCACTGAGGAGGCAGACTGTCTTTATAAATAAGAGGAGGCTTATTCAAAGTAGGAGCATTTTATATTTATCACAGCTTTGTGTAATTCTAGTTAAATATTTCTTTTTCTCATTCACTAAATTACTCTAACAGCTTTTTCTGAAAATAGTTTTTGAATCAGTGTTTGAAAAATGCTAAAAGCATAACTTTGTTTCTAAAATATTTTATTACAAATTATTTTTTTAAAATAATTTATTGGTTTAAATTACTAGGCTTAAAAAAGTTTCAGCGGTTGATGCTTTTGTCCTCAAATAAAAGTCTAAATCATTAAATAAACACAGGAGTGCCTTTATGATTTAGATGCTGTACACTGATTCTGCCTGGATCGCTGCAGCATTTATGTTAGAAAATTTTTGCTTTGAGTTTTTTAGTGACACAAACTTGCTTCACTGTAAGTTCATTGCTTTGGATTGCTTCAGTGGCATATAGGATTGGAGGAACTCATATAGATCAATTAAGCCTTCAGGAATCATGAACATGGAACAGACATTTAAGCCAAAGATACTGTAGATCATCCACAGGTACAACAAGTTACAAAACCTTGCTAGTGCTCTTTAAGTTCTGGTGTGTTAAAAACAACCAACCAAGCAAAAAATGCACAATTATAAACTGCTACAGATGATAGGAGATATATGTTATAAATTCCTGGGATGGGAAGGAATTAGGTAAGTAAATTTCCCAGCTGATACACTGAAGAGGACCACTATGGAATCCACAAAGTCCTAAGCATCACTGACAAATGGACAAAGCAAATAACTGTTTATGACTCCAAATCTGGTGACTAAATATGAGAAGGAGAGGGTGGCGTGCTGACCTCTGACTGGTGCTACCAGGAGAACCAAGCCATATTGTCCTGCATGCTGTCTATATCTCTTCCAGAGAAGGTAAGTAATGATATGCACTCACAAGCCAAGTAATACAGAGAAAAGGGAAGAAAAAAATAACCACCTTTGTTCTGCTGCATGATCAACTGAGGCACTGTAGAATAGAACTTAAATGGTTTAAAATTGTGCAGAAAAAACCCTGCAGCTCAGTCTTTTTTCAAAGTTTCCAGTAAAAATGAGCATCTCTCTCATAGGTAAAGATTCACTTCATAAGTTTAAATTCTATTCTGAATTTTCGTATTTGTACAGCATGGCGATGCTTTTCCAGGCTTCTCAAGAACCAATATAAAACAGTGCGTAACTTAAGCCTTCTTTCTAGTTTGAGACTTCTCAGATGGCGAGCCCTAAGATATCTGTGACCTGTTTGCAGACATTTCTACCTGTATCTATACTATTCTTAAATTCACATTTTCTTCTTTGATATGTGTACTACTTCATACAGTAGATATCCCATTTTCTTGGTCAGTGTAAGAGTTGCTAGCACATAGCAGTCCTAAATCACGTTAATGAAAGTCATGAATAAATAGTTTAAAAGCATACATGTTTTGATTAAAATAGCATGTGAGGTCTGATCTCATATAGATTGATAGTTACTATTTCTAGCGTACAGAGCAGTCTTTTTTTTGTTTGGATGAGATTTTTTAGTGGATGAAACACAGAAATGCACTTTTCTCATTTTGCTTGGCTGATTTCTTTTTATAATAGAAATATTGTATATTTTAAGGGGAAAACTGCAGTGACATATGTAGGTTGCTCTGAAAGTAATGCCTCCTATTTATTTCCATGGAAACAACAGCAGATACAGAGCACAATACCACTATTTGATGGAGCAAATTCTCAGCTACAAAACACTGCTTTTCAACATAGTCACCACCAGTAGCTAAGCATCTACTCCAGCAATGAACAGATACCTGCATACTGCACTGATAAAAATCTGGACCAGCAGAGATGACCCACTGTTTACAGCTGCTATGATGGCATTGTTGCTAGGAAAATATTGCCCACACAGTCCATCTTTCATTGGCTCGAACAGATGGAAGTCAGAAAGCATCAAATCTGGACTATATGGTAGATGTGTTAGGACAGTCCAGCCAACTTTGGCAATGTGCTCCACTGTCTTCAAACTGATATAGGGCCTGGTGTTATTGCTTCACAAGATAAAGGTTGTCTTCTTCTCTGGCCTGACTTCAGCTTAGTCAGCGTTGTGATGTAGCAGTCAGAGTTGATGGGTTGTCCAGGTTCTAGGAAATCCAGAATTGCCCCTTTCCTATCCTGAAAGTCAGTGCGTATCACTTAACCTACTGAGGGCTGTGTCTTGAATGTTTTCTCTCATGGGAAATTCACATGTCACCACTCCACCACTCCATGGACTGCTGTTTTAACTCTGGCTTGTAGTGGCGACACCACATCTCACTACTGGTAATGATGCAATCCAGGAAACTGTCAGCCTTGTATTGGTTCACAAGGTCCTGACAAACTTGCATACAGTGTTCTTCCTGTTCCTTTGTGAGATCCACCTGGTGCAAACTCTGTGATATTCCAACATTGCCACCATCATTTCCAATGCACTGAAACCAATATTCAGCTCCAGCTGATTTATATGATGAGCTGATCAAGACACTCTTGATTTTGTGGAGTAATAGTTATGTGAGGCAGTCCGGACCATGGCGTGTTTTTCACGTCACTGTTGCCGCTGCTGAAATGCACGACCCATCACCTCACTGTGCTCACATTCACTATTTGGTCTCTACAAACATTCAGCATGCATCAAAGAATGTCAGTGGGTGCCATTTTTTCCACATGGAGGAATTCAGTGACACACCTTTCCTTCATATGCACTTCCTTGTCAGATGCCATTTTGTCAGACTGTCCCTCTGCTGCCATCTGTCACATGGCAACAAAATGGAACAGAATACAGGTGGGAAGGTTTAATCTCTACTGCCATACCACCAACATCTGCCTCTGATGTCTTGGGCCAACATAATAAAATGGGAGGCATTGCTTTCAGAGCAGCCCTTGTACAGCTTCAGCCAGTCAAATGGCTTGAAGTATATTTTCATAAAAACTTGAATTTATTTTGTGTTTCCTACTGAAATATAACTTGATAAAATTGAATTTATAAAACAGTATCTATGTTTTGTTACACTACTAATTTAAAAAAACCCTCCCAAAATTCACGGGCAAATTCTTGCTCAATTTCACTGTTATAAATCCCAAAATCAATCTCAAGAAAGGTGAGTTTACACAGTGAGATGCCTTTGTTCTAAATTTTTGCATGTCACGAGCTTGCACTTTTGTTAGTGCGTTTATCTGATTCTGTCCCATTGATTACATCTCCTAGTGCGTTCTTATGTAAAAATATGAAACCGACATAACTAAAGAAAAATAAAGATACAGATAAATATCTGATACACATAATACTCATCATGCTTCAAGACCTATGTATGTCTTCTCTCCTCTTCCTTCAGCACTAATGATCAGCCATGACAACATATGATGCATACTACTGAATAAACAGGGATAAGAATAGTTTTGTGTCTCAAAATCAAGTGGTCTGTCATGGCTTGCATATGCACAGAAATGATTTTTTTTTGTGTTGAAAAGCTTGCCTGCTGAAGTAACGCATGGGAGAGGTCCTCAGCCCACGTGAAACCCAATAGTACCTTGGGTTAGTACATGTTGGCCTAACCCAAATTCTTGCCAAGAGCTACATGGATAACTTAATGGTATTGATGATCACTTGCTAGTTCTCAGGGCTCTGCTCTGGCCCTGTTCAGTTTATACTGTGGACGTAGCCTATGGCTTGGTCCAATTCCATTCCATCAACAAAGTCAATGTGGTTGCTCCAGTAAGTGTTAGACTTGGCCTTAGGCACATAATTTTATTAACATCCAGAAAATTACAACGTAAGCAAAAATAACCCCAAAGAAAAACAAAAAATAGAAACTTGAAAATGAAACATATGCTTGCAGATTCAGTGCAAAAGCAAACTGAAGCAGAAGTTGCTAATATGGTTTTAGTACTTTGTGAAGGTGCCAGCTGGATGGATGATAATTTTTCTACCCCTGCAGGGCATCAAAGCTTTTATAAAATCATTCTTTTCACACATATTAGCACTTAGCTTATTAAAACAGATGATACTTTTTTTTTTTTTTTTTTTTTTTTTTTGGTAAAGCTGCCTGGAAGTGTCTGGAAATATAAAATCTGAGAGATAAATCTCATTTTGACCACCCAGTCTAACAAACAACAAACACTGACATGACATACCATGGCTGAGAGTCTATGTTATGGGACCTTCTGTGACTGCCACAACTGTAGTGTCACAGTAAAGGCTGTGAATTGCTGTTATGAAAACATTTGCTGTAACTTGCATAATTAAATGAAACTGCCAGCAAAGCTTTCTAAAATACTTAGGAGATGACACACAAATAAATACATTTCAAAGTGTGTATCATGTTCCAGAATTTGTTTTGCAATGGATTGTGTTGCACCGTGTCAAAGATGACATATTTTGCTGCTTCATTTTCTACATAATAATGTATATTTGTCAAGTAAATTGATACAAGTTTATAATAAAATAACTTTTAATTTAATGATATTTTAAATGCATAGTGCTTTGAATTTATTTAAAAAAAAAGTAGATACAATTTCAGCCACCTAAAAATTCTGCTTCAGGCAAGTCAGAAAAGGAGACACTAGACATACATTAGTGCTCATTAGCAGAAATGTGTCCAAGAGTGTTTGGCCTTACAGTGGCCTTATAGGCAATCCTTGAAGAAAGAAAATTTTGGTAGAGTAGGTGATTTTTTTCTGATGAAAAAGGGACACATCAAGGCTGAGGAATTGCTAGAGGAAAGTTGCAGAAGCCACTATAGGAGCTGATGGAAGTTTGTGCAAAAAATACAGGCTGGCTAACAATGTGTGGACCTGGAAGATGAGGAAGAGAATTATGCTGAACTTGCAGAAGCAGGATAAAAATTTTGAATAGAAGTTTGACAATTCAGTGAACAGTCAATTTAAAGTTCTTAAGAGCCTTAAAGTAAAAATAACAGTGCAAAATTCTAAAAGTTGTTCCATGGAAGTGTCTGTCAAATCCATAGATGCACCTGGCCTCTCTCTGTACATGAACTTGCAGAGATATATACAAGCTTTTTATTCAGGGGAGTGAGCTCTGTGATACAGTCCACAAATCAAACCAATCAAGTTCTCTCCATTAACACACTCAAAATCAAAAGATGGAATAAAATCGGACTACTCACATTGGAAAAAAGACTACGTCAAATAGCAATCTTCTACCATTTTTATTTATGCCTTCTAGCACTTAAAATTTCCATGCATAAAGTGTTTAAAGAAAGGTCACCCTTGATAGCTGAAGACAATAAACAAAAAGCAAAAGAAAAAATGATCAGCAGGGAAGAACACCTGAACAGCTTGCTGAATATCATCAAAATGCAGCTTATTTCCTCTAGGTAGTAGTGATACCAGCAAAGCTTGAGAGGGTAGTTACTTACATCAAATAACTTCTCTATATACATTTCCTCATTGACCTTTTCTCGAAGTATATCCTGGTTTTGTCGAACAAACATGATGTAGGTATCTGCTAGATCCATCCCTGGTTTCTGTGGAAACATAAAGCAAGGGGATAGAGTTGTGAGGAAGGGAAAAAGAAAGACCATGCGACAACTGAGACTTATAAATTATACTTAGTCTTAAGGAAAACTGAGATTATGTTAGAATGCTTGCATATATATTGGCAGCATTTAGTAAATCTGCTGAGAATTCCGAGTTAGTTAGCAAGTTCAGAAGGGATCACTATTTATTACAATTTATGAATGCTTTGAGTCATAAATCTGCTCTCCCATATGTGATCCAAGAATGAAGTCTTGGTTCTTGTAACATCAATGGCAAACTAGGACATTTTTCCCTTTGTCTTTAGCAAGGCTATCACAACTACCCCACCTTCAAGGTCTAGATCCTGCTATCATCACACTCAGAAAAGGGTGAAAAAATGCCAAGCAATTCCTTTTGTGTTCAGTCAGATTTGTTGCCATTTACTTTTATATACAACTGAACTTCGTGTTTGAGGTTAGCTTCTACTAATTCTCATTTAAAGTTCAAGCATTTCACTAGAAGAAATGAGTTAGACTGGAACAAAAATGACAGTATGAGAGTAGACCTGTAGCACTGTTTTTCTGAAACTGTTGCACAGGCAGAGTCAGCTCAGAGAACGACTAGGAAACAAGCAAGGACTAAAATATTTCCCTTCTTGCACCAATCCGTGTCCTGCAGGAACACCAGAGCAGGCACTATTTTCACACCACGCTCTTAAAGAGGTCAAGAAAGGCTGCCCTTATGTTAGGCCAGCTAGACTGGTTACTCTAGCTGCGCTTTCCTGCCCAGCTGGGACTTCTGGACCCCTCTATACACAAAATGTTATTTCACACTAAACCCTCATCCTGTCAGCCTGCAATGTCCTCTTTCCTGGTAGCATATACAGAGTGGGTCTGAATTCACCTTTCTCGAAGAGGAACCAAGAACAAACATAAGCACTTTGGAAAGCCTTCCATGTCAGCAAGTTTTAAAAGTATCTGTTGCTCCTGCATAATAGCTTTTGTTGTTGTTTGTTTTCTAAGTTCATAGCATGCAAAAGAAGGCTACATTTTATAATAAATGACTTTACAGGAAGCTTTAGCACAATGTGATTTACAAAGGATTTGGAATGATAGCCTGGTTTAATGATTCTAGCATCTCCAAATCTCACACTGAACAACTTAATGTGTTTTGCACATTTATATTGATAATTTTATTGGCAATGAAAGCTCATTTAAAGATCCTAACACATATGTACAGCTACCTACATGAAACTCTTAAGAGGAATCTAAGACAATTTATATTTACATCTGAATTATAAATGTTGATGTCAAGCACAGAAATAAAAATGTAAAAAAACAACAGATAAAATAACTCTCTGTTGGAGATAAGTGGATTTCACTCATTTAAAAAAATGTGCCTTTTTCATTCAAAGTTGACAGAAATGTTTTTAAATGAAACTAAATCACAAGTCAAGGACATTTAAAACAGAAAGTTACATACAGTCCCTTAAGATACTCATCTGTGAAAGTACAGAAGAATGCCAGCGAAGTTAAAACCTCGTGTACTTTCTAAAACCTCATAGGAAGTTTATAGGAATTGGACTAGTTCTAATTTGGTGAGAAAATGGGAAAATACTCTGAAATTTCAGAGGTAGGTGAAGGAGATAATCTAACAAATGAAAGGTTTATTATGCATCTTGGAGATGCATATTCAACTCTAAAATGAATATTTCACTGAGTGGTAAAACCTGCTGGTTCTCTGGTTCATGTGGGTTTTTTTTTTTCCTTTAGTTCAATTATTTAAGTTCAATAAAAAAATGTTTGCCTTGCAGACAGCCAAAGCTAGAAAAATAACATTTCTCATCAGCGTTAACTTTCCCCTTGTCTTTGAGCTGTTTACCTAGTCTTGAAGCTGTGACATATGGGAATTTCACACCTAGTGAATATATTTTCATGTATCTTGTGGCACGGGAGTGTAATCATTAAAAGAATATACACAAGTAAGAGTAACTGCAACAGCTGGTGACATTTACCAATTAGAATTACAGTTCTTTAAAACACTTCATCCTTCTTTAATGCGTGCAGGATAATTATCTTTGAAATCACTGTGGAAAAAAATTAATTTTCCCTTTAAAAAGTGACTGGAGAAATATGTCTGGGTAAGGACGATTACCAATATTGCGACAGTATGACTTTCTCTTTTAAAAACTCACCGAAATCATTGCAAACTAACCATCTTTGCTTATGGGGGGTGAAACAGAATAAACATGGAATGAACCAATAGCATATCAAACTGTTCATTATCTCTCTATACAGCATGCACTGAATTTATTTATTGTCTCTAAACATGTAAAAGAAGAAAAGAAAGCTATTATAAGCACCAAAGCAGGTGTAGCACTATACATTTAATGTTTCTTTTTCCATAGGGATTATGTATTAGAAGCGAACCTCTGATTACAGGACCCTATCATTGTTCTCTTTGGTTTATTAAGCTTCAGAATAAAAGAAACAGGCAAACATATAATAACCGTAATAATAAAAAAGCAATTGGGTCTACCTTAAAATGCAAGCTAATACAAACTTAGATATACTTTAAGTAACAGTCACAGTGGACATTTAATACAAATACCAGGCAAACCTCAAGACTACACTTCTATGCTCAAAACTTAAAATTTTACTCCTTTGAATCTCAGGCAGAGCATTTGCAGGAATTAATAGGAGAGAGGGATTTTCACATCTTTAGGAGAAAAATTTAGCCTGGTGTATTTATCTGGGTAAGCGTAAAAAAGGCATTCTGTCTGAAAACTTCCCCAAGGAAAAAAAAAGTGGTTTTTTTATGATAGATAAAAAGTTTTTGTAGGTTTGTTTTATTCAGAACAGCAGACAAGATGTTTTGCCTATCTGAAAATGAAAGAGAACCAAACAAAGAGATGAATGGAGAAACCAGAAACACAAAGACATCAAATAAAATACCAGGAAATGAAGAGTTGTAAATAGGGTTACTTTGTCGCTGGTTACACAAGTAACTGAATACACTGGCAAGTGAATGAGTTTAAACAAGGGTGTAGGCTTCGGCACATTCTTTTTTAGGGTTAATCACTAGTTAACCTGGTGAGATGAACATGCTGTTTGGGAAAAAAAAAATCCTTCTTAATTATATACTGCAAGTGCTCTTACTTCCTGCTGCTCCACCTAATCCCACAGGTGCAGGTTGTCTCTTCTGCTCTGTGCTGGTAGGAGGGTCCAGATCGCCACTCACTTTTTCATAGCAACGTATTTAGATAAAGGAGAAACAACGTTTCCCCATGAAACCGAGAATCACTCTCATAATGTCTATTTAAAATGAGGTAAATTTTAAAATACTTCATTCCAGTTTCAAAGATGACGTAGAAACTGTACGAGGACTGACACGTGCTTGGGCCACTGGTGATGGAGTGTCTGGACAACAGTAACGCCGCACTGCCTCGAGTTCCAGGCACTCACGTGTTTTGCTGCTGGAGGGTTTGCAACAACTTTAACACTGCCACAAGCAGTAGCCTTTCTCTATAGCGCAGATACACTTAAGTTTCTGCACAGCTTTTCACAATGCACCAGCTTGCCATGGATCCCAATGAAAACCATGTACATTTGGAAGTATCTGAATGGTGTTTATTCCCACTTGGGCATTTGTCACAGAATGTTTCTTAGCATCACAGAGTATTACGTATACTCGTATTCTTGACATTACTAAGAAAGAAATGCAGTCTTACAGAGCTGCTATCCTGTTATTTCTCAAAGACGAGAGCAGATGCTAAAGGCTAACTACGTAACAACTAACTTCTTCCCATTTTGTACGTGCTCTCCTCTGCCCCCTTCCCCTCCCCGGCTGCTGGAGGGAGGCGTTTCAACTGCAGCGCGGGTGGAACAATGAAATGAAAAGGAGTGATGAGCTGGAGGGGGCCATTGTGAGAAACATAGGAGCTCCTTATTAAGTGTCCACCACCTAATGAAAGAGCACACTGGAAAATTTCACTGCCTGAAATTTTTCCTCTAAATACTCATGGGTCATAACTCAAGCCTTTGAATCAGAGAACTAAAATATCACTAAAATACTTTTGGAATGAAAGCTACTTGTATTCATGACCGGATCCTCACTCTTCATTTCTTACACATCAAAACACCTAAGCCGTGAAGGAAAATTTGTATAATTAGTTCATTTTAAAGGTAGCATTTTATTCTTACAAGGTTACGAAAAATACTATTTTGCTTAAATGAAAAGATACTATGCAGTTTCCCTGTCTGTAATGCATCTTCTAGTAGATTAAAAAGTAACCCTGGCAAAGGGTAAGCTGTGTATTTTACAAGAGAACTGCCATGCAGAACTTAAGCTGTGATTCTACAAGCATTTACGCAAACACTTTTTCATGTAAGTGCAGTTTCATTGAAATCGAAGGGCAGCACAGGTGTGAAAGGGTTTGTACCCTGTTTGCAGATCTGAATTCTGTGGTGCAAAAGATCTTCAATATGCTATAGCTACTATGACAAAATCTGATATTAAACTCTGCTTTCTCACCCCTCCCAAAATAACTGTGTTCTACTGTGTTAACTTTCTGTCTCATTAGCATTTGTCCTTCTGATCTCCATTTAAGAGAGAGCTCAGAAACACCGCTGACTCAAAGCAGATGATGCAGAGCTTTTCCTCCTGTTCTATTTCAGTAGCTTGTTTCTATGGATTTCAAAGCAGAAGAGTAGTTCCCTGGTTTGGGTGTACAAAAGAGGAGGAAGGTAGGAGAAGCACTGAGCATGAGGATGAGGACTACTTTGTGTTCTTTATTTGTAAACAGAGGCCTCCAAGTAAATCCTGTTTAAAAAAGAAATGGCACAGTACGGCCACACCTTAATAAAGACTGATTTCCCAGGAAAATTGCTTGCTTCTCAAAACCAGCTGAATAGGTAATGCAACACAAGAGTTAGATTTGGAAATGGAGGTGTCTGGAAGGTCCCGATGTGTATCTGCCTGGTAGGAGGCAGAGATCCTACTTTGGCCTCTACAGGACCCCATAAGTCAAATGCTGGCACATGTGTGAGGCCCCTTTTCATACCTTTGATCCCTGCATAAAGGCAACAGCAGAGTAAGAGGGCTGGCATTGTGCGAGTTGTGCACTGCTGTCAGCCCTGGCTCCTTCAAATGGCCTCTGTGCACTTGGTATGACAGGTGGCCTACACGGAGTGCGGGAGGATTAGGTTCCTTCTGTGCCCTCAAAATGACTGGCATAGATTACTGGCTCCTACAAAGGGATTTAAACATACCTTTCTGAACAAAAAGAAGTATATAAATATGCATGTAACTGGATGCTCAATTTGTATAAGTAATTGCTCTGGTTATATTTGTAAATGAGGTAAACGTGTACAGAAATGACAAGCTAAATATACAATTATTTGTGTGCAAATCTGACTTACGTGATAAGAAACTGAACACAATGAAATGATCTACACAATTTAGGAATAATAATAATTTGAGATTAATACACATTTTTGCCCTCAATTTTACTGCATTCTTTCCCTTTTCTCATTAATTAACTAGCTATGCGAACAGAACACTAAAGAAAGGAAAAAATAGACAGGTTTTAGTTCTGCATCTCCTAATGATTACTTGGGCTTTAAGAAACTAACAAATACTTGTTTGGGTGAGTTTCTTTTTTTTTCTTTCTTTTTTTTTTTAAAGTACCCTAAATAAGTTTGTGCATTCTCAAACATCAAAGCACAGCATTAACAAGAGAACAAATTGCGACACTGATGTACTAATATTTGTAAAGTTTGTGCTGTTTTACTGCAAACATTTGGTTTCTTTCATTAGCCCAATGGCCACAACTTCTTCCATTTCAGAGCATAGCATACTGTGACAATTACCAATGAAAATAGCAAAATAGCAACTAGATTTTTTCATTATTATTTCTATGAAAACACAAATTATCATTGTCACTAATTTTCTTAGTCTGGGTTATTTTGCACTGTCCCTAATATTTCCATAGGTGTTTCTGATACCAAAACACACAGTGTCAATATATCCCTATGTGCTGTGGTGGAAGAAAGCACCGAGAGTTTCTTGTGACTGTGCATGTACCATATCTTAAAAGAGTATTCTGAGAAATGGAGGTTTATGTTGAATACTTTCTTAAACAGGTTAAAAACAAAAAGTGACATTTATTGTTGGATGGAGTTTTTCACAATTCTCTGAAAAGATTAATGAACAGAAGGGCAGATAGTGACACTGAACAAGTAAGCAAACTGCAAGTCTAAGTCCACATTTCCCATTCCAGCCCTGAGAAGATGAAGAATGCCATCTGCAGAGTGTGTGCTCTTATGTCCCACAACTTAACATCTAAGTTGCTTATCAATATTATAATTATTAAAATTAACCTTCTCCTCCAAATGAACAAGAACCATCCAAGAATGTCATTCCTCTTTCTTAATCCATAACTTTCAATGTTTATTGAACTTTTCACTGTTTGTATTCTCTTTCCCTCTCATCCTATCTCTAAAACATTCTGCTCAGTACTATCTTCGTTTTCTCCTGATATCTCCTTTGTCAATTTAAAAAGTTAATTTCTTCTTATTTCACTATAAAAGAGCATATTTCCCACTCTTTGCCAAATATTCAGCCTGGAATCAAAGATCAAAAATTCTGATGATTTCATGCACGCACTTAAAAAAACAAACAAACCCAAACAGCCTTTTAGCCTCTCAACCCCTTCTCCTCAAGATCCACCAAGTGACCAACAGTCCAGTTGCCAAGAGCCAAGGACAACGCTGAGGTGACCTACTGAGATCTTCAAATGGAGGCACAGGGGCAGAATGCCGTCATCTACAGAGTGCAATTTTGCATATTTTTGAAACTATACCAAATGAGAGGGCTGCATTTTGGGGTACCTGTAAGTCTTTTATCACTGCAAGGAATTGAATTTCAAGCAGAGACTAACATTTTTAGAAGTATCCAATTCTGGGCCTACTGTGATCCTCTTCGAGACCCTTCCATACCTGCTGCTATATGATAAGGAAGGGCAGGAGTATAGAACTGTTGGAAGAATTTCTAGCAATCATACAATCTATTATGTCTGGGGTTCATCTATATTTGTAATTGAATTTATGTAACATCATTAACATAATTTCAATTATTTTTCCTGCGCTTGGCAAATAAGATTATCTTAGAATCACACTGAAATCCACGAGAACACAGACTTGTGAGAGAACAAAGAATATTTTTGACAGTGATAGTGACAATATTTGTGCTTTTTAGAAGAGAAATATTTTACTCTGATGAAAATATTTTAACAGTTGTATTTTATTTTTCTGTATAAAAGAGCTCCAACAGCAATCCTTTTAGTTTTTATTCACACACATAAACACCACATAAACACCACATAATCAATGGTAGATCAAACAGAAGTTTAGCAAGCAAGGGATTAAATAAGCAAGGTTGGGTTTCACAGTAAAAAATGATACTTTTACTTGTTGCTTATCCTCTACAGTTGAACAATTTGTCCAAATGATGGAAAGACTCCTACAAAAGAGTATCTAGCTTACAATCCTCACTCTTCCACAACTGAAAAAGTGCACTGAGAATAACCTTTCTAAGCTTTGTTTTGAAAGTTATTCGTTGCTTGAGGGAAATGAAATGCCTTCTGAGGTTTGTAGTGGCTGTTTAAAGACTTTGTGCAAAGCTGTAATGAATCTCTGTAGGAAAGCAAAATTTCAACAAGAAAAGTGTGAGCTAACAAAAGCTCCTTTTTTTTTTTTTTGAATTATTATTAACAATGGCAAAAAAAAAAAAAAGGGTTGTACTTACAGGAACGTCAACATATTTTGCAGCTGCTTTCACCTGTAGGAAATGAAAAATAAAACAAGTAAGCCAAGTAAGGGCTTACTACTACAGATTGTGCACAAGTTTAGAATTATGCACAGAAAGAACAAAGCCACTGTGAATTCAAACACCTACCGTGAATGAAACTAAAGATGAGAAGAAAGTGCCTTCGTCATATCTTGACAATTTGGACAGCACACCTTCTAACACTGAAACAACCTGGAGGAAAAGCACAGAGCAAAAGCCAAATGCACAATGTGAGAAGTAAATATTTTGAATGAGGAAGTGAGGTTTTTTCCTCAGACTTCTATTGTTCAACATGGCAAACCGCCAATTTGAGCATTTTTTCGCTCACAAAGTGCTGAAATCATGGTAAGCATTCTTTCTGCAGCTCACTTTCTGACCACACTGGTAGATATCACTGTTTAGCCACTGCAGAAACAGAAACCAACTGACATTTTCTCTCAAGGTGGGCCTGTTAACACACACCTCTTTGCTTTCCCTGCACTGCATGGTTAAGTACAGGAGTGTGTATACCCAACATGTATTCTAGGTAGGAAACGTTATTTTCTAGGACCTCAGTTTCCAGGATCACAGCTTCAGAGCTGATGGAGCACAATTGTTAAAGCCTATTATTTCAACATCATGTTCCTCTTATCTTTGTTATTGAAAAGAAACCCAGCACCAATTTCATCCAGCAGTGTCATAGCACTAGTGACTTCTGTCAGCTCATCTTCAGCAACAGCAATGGCTCCTGCATGGAGCTGCCAATATGGGGCACGAGAATATAGGACCGATGTCTCTGCTATGGCAGAGTCCTTTCCCCTGTGCTTCCACCTGCAACTCTCAAGTGGCATGCAAAGGCCACTTTGCCAGAATTTATTTCTGACCCCCAAAATCTCTTATTAATTATATTTATCGCATTAATTATAACCTTAATATTTAAACTGCGTAAATTAGCCTTAAAACATGTTCCTCTGTGACGCTATGTTACTTAAGTCACTTACAGTGTATGACAAAGTATCTGCCATCCATTGTATGCGTTCACATTTATTTTACACACACGAATTGCCTTCCAGTTTGTACAAAAATTGTTTTAAAAGGCATCCCTTGCTCCAATACAGTCATTCCAACAACCATGAGTATCATTTTATGAGTGTGAGGACAGAACAAAATTCCATCTGGCATGCTGTTAATGGGCACTGTAACAGTGTCACAACAGTGTCACCTCCAGAGGAACTGAGATCATCACTTTACAATAAGCCCTGCTCTTAGCAGTTCAAGGAACAGAAGCAAGTGCAAGCCTACATTTGTCATTTATCAATCTAACCCATCATATTACAGCAATTAATTAAGACACTAGTATGTCAGCACTGATCAAGGAATTAAACCATTTCGTGAGCTACCAGAGAGAACGTGGTTGTTTCTGCACTCCATGCACAGTTTAATTAGAGTCCCCTTATTAGATCAAATGCCATCTCTCTGCCTTGCTGTTTTGTGCCTGCAGAAGCTGCTGCTCATGCGCTGCAGACTCCCATACTCATTTTAACTGAGTGGTAAGGATGCTTTCTGCCCAAGGATGTTCAGTCATATTGTGCAAATATCCGCTATGGAAGGGGCTAATGTTACAAAAAACATCATGTCCACATTGCCAACAAATGGTTCCAACACAAGTGGGATAGAAATGGTTCAAATACAAGTGGGACACAAAAGATCAGGAAGTAAAACACCACAGTGTCAAGGATGTCCATTTAAATGGAAGGCATAGTTATACAGCTGGAAACTTCTTTTCTGAGCTGAGAATCTGATTCTCTAAACTGGTTACCCTGAGACACACTGTGCTTTGTTCCACTGTTTAGTGCTGTTCTCTTATTTGTTAAATGCTTTATGTTAGTAAGTCTTATGCATAAAAGTCACAGTTTCTTTTTTTCTAAGTAGAATCTCACTGAAGTGCTCTTTTCATTTTCATAGATTACTAGCAGCAAAAAACAAATATCGAAACACTTACTCCACTGGAACATAATACCGAGGCAAATAATACAGAGGCAAAGGCTAAACAGTAATGAAAATACATTAGATGAAAAGTAAAGAACATGCAGGGATATTACGCACATTGATGTGCATTTTTTCTGGCCAAAACTGAGAGTGAAGCATCAGCCTTACTCTGAACCCTCAGAGGCTTTCTGCCTTGGAACAGAAGCAATCAGGATGTCACTGGCAGTTCACATTTCAAGTGAGGAGAGCCTGGTTAGGCCCCTAACAATTGGCCTATGACGCAGAATATTTGCTTCCCATTATGAGGTTCCAACCTCTTGTAACAGTGTATGTGATAACTAATAATGTATATCCCTCTTCACTGATGGCAATTGTCTCTAGAATTCGTATCTATATCCAGAACGAATGTGATTATTTTCCTCCTTCTTCTATAATTTCAAATATATTAAAAAAAATTCAAGGATTGACTTCTAATAGCATTATTTGCTTTGATTTAATTTCCCCTCTGCCTCTTCAGTAATTCTAAAAAACCTGGCAGGCTGCATATAAATCTCATATAAACTGTCAACACGAACAATTTGGTGTTATGTTTACTTTAATACACCACTCTACAGAAAACAGTTTTACATTTTTTACACATTTATCAACCATGCTTAAACTTCTATAACAACCCTACAAAAACTTCCTCTCATCATGTGCAAGGAGGAGAAGGTCACTCTAAAAAGAGATTCTTGCTCCCTCTCACCCCCTGCCAGTAAGCTGTAACAAACGAAAACAAAGGCATAAGGAAAATATGAGCACGGTCTTCATTTTTCTAACTCACAATTTGTAAATGCATGGCTAATTTCTCCTGCCTGAAGATCAGATATTTCTGTGTAGTTTCCAGTGCACACACGGCAAGACATCTTATAAAATGTTTATGTTCTCCTGGCATTATTTGCTGTGTCCTTCAGACTGAAAGCCTTCTCTTTTATATTAAGTACTTAAGACTTTCACTGGAGTGCTACAGTAACACAAGATGCTAGTTAAATTTTCTTCAAATATTCAAGTATTTATATCATGTCCAAACATGTTTCCTTGTTAAATAAAAAAATCCCGCAAAGGCAATTTCAGGAAATAACAACTTATACTTTTAAATTGAATGGTTTGTGAAGCAAAGTCTCATTAAAAAGTTATATTCTGGACGTTGTTCAACTCTAAATACAAAATTATTTAAATACTATCTGATGATGGAGAAAAAGTTTTCATTAAACAAAAAGTAAAACATGGTATTATCTGGGACAGCATTGACATAATCAGGTCTTACAGCTTCTATCTGATTAGCAAGCTGCACAGACATTTTTCACCTAACAGTTTGTAAAATTTAATTTTGTAAATGTGATATTATTTGGATGACTATGTGTTACAAATTGTCTTGTTGTTCTCTCCCCCTCCCGACTCACTGTGTACAGCAAACCTGTGTGACACATAAAGACGTTTCGGAAGTTCAGTAATTAGAAATATATTTTCTACTTTTTAATTAATTAAAATCTAAATTGTTTTACCTTTGAAACAAGAAGTGAAATGATTTCTTTCACAGTTTCTTCAACCAAGTCATCTATTTTTGAATGGTACTGTTGCTGTTTTGCAAAAGATAAAGAAGTATTAGCATGTATACGAACACACACTTTTGTCATAAGTCATAAATGGTGCGAAGCTGGTAACACTGCCAGATCAGATTTACTTAAAATTATCATTTTGAACATCAGAAGAACAAACCCTTGAAAATGATCCACCCAATCAACACTTTCTTACGTTCTGTGTTGAAAATTTTCCCATGTATACTGTTGAGTTAAGCAGCTAATGGGGTTATTATTTAGATGAATTGAGTTCTTATTCTTATTCAGGCGAAGGAATGTGAAGGATACTTTTTGTCTTCTCCTATATAATTAAGGTGGCCACGTATTTTTTTCTAAAGGGTTGGTTTAGCTGCAGAAGCAAAAAGACTAGAATAAGATTTAATTAATAGAGCATTTCATGTCTGACAACTCTCATTCATAAGTTATTTTAAATGTCCTCTAGAAATGAAATGAACTTCAATTGTTCATCCTAAAAGAGCTTTTCTGTTAGCACAGTGAGCTGCAGTTTATACAAGTCTTACAATATGCTCAAGCAAGGGCAAAATTAAAATTTCATCAACAAAGCAGAATAGATGGTAACAAATTAATAGGCCATAAAAGGCGTAATAAAACAGACTTCATTTTCCATAGTCTCTTTCTTTTGCTTTTTCATAAAGAAGGTGCCTTTAAGGAAATGCTTTTAAAATAAATCTGAAAGACTTTTAGATAACACTACAGAGTTCCCTCCTGAAATTAACAGAAACTAGGGATCCCATTTTGTCAAGGAGGCACATCAATTTAAACAGTAATTCTTCCTTTAGAAACATTTATCTGACAGCAAAGATTGTCCCCAATAGCCACTTCACAGAAAATGTGACTTGTAAAGACTAACCCTGCCTTCACAGTTCAAGGCTACTTGGAACAGCTAACAGCATAATGCTCGGAGTAAAAGTACTGAGGTCAGTACAAACATTAGCCTAACTTAGCAGCTGCTAGATGAATAGTTTGCAGAGTATTTAAAGGCTATATTTCATCTGCCTCAGAGTTCTCATACAAATCAAAACATTAAATTCGTTCAGTTTAATAGATTTAGGAATAATTATCTAAATGGTACATCTCCTAAAACTGCATTTAAACTAAGAGAGAATAAAACTATGAAATATGTTTATCCGTGTACACGTATCTGTTCCACGTACCAACTACTGTTCTCAGTGTATGTAAAATTTTGCTTTTAACATCCTCTCTGCAGTTTAAAAATGCTTGGAAAACATGAATACAGATCTCAGACATATTAGCACACATCTCAGAAGAGTGAAAGATTGTTTAAATACATTAAAGAACTTTCCATGATTCCATTACCTTTAACTTCACTATGTGACCAGAAAAATCAAAAAACAATTCAAATTATTCAAAAATAACAAAAAGCTTCCAAAATTATGAAGTTTCTTTAGAAATAAGATTTGAAATTTTTTTAACCTGAATTTCATTTTCCAAGATTCATTTTGCAAACCATGCGATCAAAAACTTTTTTATCCCAATCATCTCCAGTGTCAACTTCCAGCCAAACAGCCATCCTTGAAAAAACAAAACTTCATGTCCTCACAGAAGATTATTTGACTCCAGGTGATAGCCTTTAGGAAGATGGCAAATACTGCAGAATTCACTATGGAGTTATATGAGCTGCCAAGGTTATATGCACAACCCCAAAATCAGAAACAGGACTGTTTTTTCTACTTCTGCCAAGCTTGCTCTGTGAAGCAAGCTTCACTGCTTTTCCAAATACATTTATTTATGAATAGCTGTGTCCTTATATTCTTCTGCTGGCTGATGCGATCACACTCCACATGGAGTCTGAATCTAGACAACTCCCATAGCTAAATGATTTCAATCCATGTTGTGGGGTCTTTAAGCATGATTCCAAAATCCCTGAAGGATCCTGGGATAATATAAAATGCAGCTTGTCCTTGAGTTACTCCAGTAAAATATGACCAGCTGCACATGAGAGAAAACAATGCTTAGTAACAAAGTGTGTCATGGGATGTAATCAAAAAGGACTTTCTGTTGAGGACAATCGGGTTGGTCTTTCAAATACATCTCTATGCTTCTTGTAGCAGACCCAGTATTGCTATTTGGAAGAAGACAAAGTATTTTAACACCTTTTGACAACTGTGCTTTTGGGAACACAAGTGTTCCTAAATCCTGTGGTCAGCTGCGAACTGTAACTTGCTCAGCTCTGCAATATATTCAATACATTCTCTTCCATTCTACCTCACTGTGTCTCAACATTGGACTTGGCTTTTTGAATTACTTGTGCCTTCTTAAAGTTTAGTTTAGTTCTGTTTCTTTCTTTCTTCTTATTTTTTTTTTTAAAGTTGGATGGCTCGGAGCTTGGAAAATAAATTCTATGTGACCATCTAAACCAAAACTATTACTGTTGACATATAGCAATACTATCTGCATATTAAATTGCTTCTGCACTTCCGCTATGAAATCAGCTATAATTCTCTACTACTTATGCAGTTAAATGAGCTTGATCTTTGAATTTTATGAACCTAAAGAGCTTTAGAAACAAAGCTCATCAAATTAATGCTCAATTTTCCCTGTTTTTTTTTTTTTCCCTATCATAATCCACAGCACTGGCTGTGGCATATTCCACTAAGATGGCACATAACTCATTTTTCCACAAATAGGAAAACAATCTCTCTCTTATTTAATAAGCATGATAGAGAGGTTGGAATTCTGAAATAAAATAGCTTCTATAAATATTTTGCTATAAAACACTGAAAAGTATAGACCAATGGCATTTATTCCATTCATATTACCCAGTTACACAAACCAGCAAATAAGCTCCTGCTCGTACCTAACTACCAGTCAACCTAAGTGGCCCTTGAACTATTCTGTTAGAGTCTTGTCTCCAGCAATATTTCCTGTGTGATTCTTGCCTGTCTATCATACTCAAAAAATGAATGTTGCCACAATATTGCAACTTCTAGATTGTAAATTTTTAAGTTAATAGAGTGTAAACTATTTATCCCAAACAACAAATGCTGAAAAACTCTGGATGAATGATTGCTGTGTGACAGAAAATGTTTCCCTTACTGTTGCTATTCATTTCATTCAGGATACGTGGATTGTAAAGGAATTGTGCCTGTTGGTTCAGGAAGGACATGGGATGCTGTTCAGCATACAGTTACTGAAGATTACATACACTGACAATAAGAAGCTGGACAAGCAACTGTTTGAGATATAGTAGCAACTGGTATGTTACTCAGCTGTCTCACTGTGTCCTGCTTTTCTCCATGAACTGTCATTCTGCTTGGCTATGAATAAGGCTAAAGGTACTGCAGTTAATCTGAGATAATGCATTTTTCCCTTGGACATGCCTCTTCAACCCTCCTACGGCAGCAGTCAAGCTGAGCTCTCTTTAAACACAATGTATTGAATATTACTATTGACTATTGACTTAAACTTCCCTTAAGTTTTAAGAGCAAGGAGCAAGGCCTTTCTGAATGTCAGACTTAGGGACCCCTTACAAGAGTAAACCTAACTGGAGAACAGTTGGGAAAATGGTAAGCACTGTATGAAGTAACAGGAAAATCGGAAGACTCAATCAAATTTAAACTAAAAACTCAATGTGCTGCTATTGCTAACCATGACCAGAATGCCATAATTAGATGGGAAATAAAAATTCCTTCCTATCTGACAACAAAAGATGGAAACTTCCTCATCTGACTCTAACTGAAAGTATGCAAGTGCTCGAAGCTCTGTATAGGGAATGAAAATAATAATAATAATGTTCAGGGAGATGTTTAAGCCTAATATCTCATAAAATAACATCTTCCATCACTTGCAGAGTTGGTTTTAGGAACTATCAGATGGACATTCAGTTGCGTTTTAATGAATGAGCCACCCTTTAATCGTTATTTTCACTCAAGTCTTATGAAAAACTGATCTTGACTATCATAAAAGACCATACCTGAGACTAAAATGAGGCTGAAGAAGGACAAAGGAAAGAAAGGTAATATGGAAAAAGTTTTAAGACCAAGTGGCAGAGCTGGAGTAGCTGAAAATGCCAGAGCTCCTATAGAAGAGCAAGAAATGCAACAGTTTATGTCATGAGATGCTCTTCTGGCTTCTTCGGCAAATGGGCAGATTCCAGAAGTATCTCACTCAAGAAATCTTCAAGTGTTTCAAACAACTATGATATAACCTACAAGTGGCTGAAAGGCTTATTTTTTCTTATTCTTTCTTATTCTGAAACAGCCTTGTGAATAGAACAAACTGATAATTCAAAATTTATGAGGAAGGTTTTCCCATTATATGATAATTTCTGATACGTGAAGAATTTGAGATTCCTTTGGTTGATTTGATGAATTGGAACGAAGGTTAATTTGGGGACTTCAAAATAAGTGTCTATTTCATTACACTGTTCAAACTCTTGCACTGCAAAAAGTGCACTGGAAGCATTTGGAGTCACGGTCAGAGCTTGCAGGGAATAAAGGCTGTATTGCTATTTGGAGCTTGATGGTGCTTAAAATAAATGATAGAACTTAAAAATCTAGAGAATTAGGAGATTTCAGAAGGTCTGCAGTCCAAGAGATAGCTGTGAATGCTGAACTTTAGCTCTGAGGGAGTCTAGCTGACAATGCATCAAGAGCACGTGAGAGGAATGGGATGAATGTGGGAAATGAGGCTATACCATCTGTCGGAGGTCTTCATGGAGGTGCTGGCATTGTCCTTCCCTAAGCAAGGGTGTGCACATGTGTGCAGGTTACTGCTCAGGCACTAAGTAGAAGATGAACTGGCAGCATCCCCTAAGGTGAACAGTTACTAGTTGTGGTAACTTCTGATGAGCGTGAAACAAGCTGTTTATTGCTATTTTACTTCTCTGAGAGGTGAAAGACCCCAAAGCTTTGAGACCCAGAAAGACACAACACTGGGTCTGAAAAGAAGAAGAATGAACAGTTCATCCGGAATCACCTTAAAAGGGTGAATGAAGAAAGAAGAATTGAGAAGCTTGTAATCTAGCAAGGTCAGTCTGTAAGGAAATTCCTAGGGCTGGGCTAGCATGTTAATAAACAAACAAACAAAAAAGCATTGTTTCCACTTAGAATTAAAAATGGCAGTTAAAAAACAAAGAAAAAACATAGGTTAAAAAAACAATGAAAAACACTTACCCATTGACTAGCAAACTGGTTCATGTCATGGAAAACCAAAAGGAAAAATAAAGATGACAGGGCAGAACAGGAAAATGATGAATGTCTCATTGAATTGAGGAAAAAAAAAAGACAATTACATTGAATACACTAACTCAAAAAGGTGAGCCAACAAAATGAAAAGCACAGTACAGAAATGGAAAAATCAACAGAAACAATATTTCGAAATAAAGTAAATGTAAAACTGCCCAAAGTAGACATACTTTTTTTTGCCACATTCTGACAAATGTTCTTACTATTTTTCCAAAACCAAATTACACTAACACATAACAAGAACAGTTTTAATTTGTCTCTGGTAATGTCACCAGCCTACATAGCATGCCCTTTTTCACTTTGCATATTATTCCCACTGAGAGTGACAACGTCAAAAGTACAGCAGTCAGTGAAATCTGTATTTCCTTCAAAAGCACATCAGTGCTCCAGCTGTAGGGAATCTACTACTCTGGTAGCAGACTAGTACCAAAATTGTCCCTGACCTTCAAAATTAAATTTTAAAAAATCCCATTAAATTAGCTGATTATTTCTTTTCTCTATTTTCAGCATGTTCACAGGTATGAATGCTAAGTATATGAGCCAATTAAAACAATTCTTACTCAGTTAAAACCTGACCGCAAAGGACAATGTTTTGGCACTATTTTACTATTACAAAAGAGTCCTGACACAGGATTATGAGCTGCTGCAACCCAAGAGAAATTCTCAGAGTGGCTGTGAATCAGGAAATCCTCTGACTATCTACAGACTCACAGGTCACAGCAAATAAATTAGAGAAGTATCTTCTCTGTTGTAGAAGATGAGGGGAAGTGCATTGAGTGATCCTTCTAAGGAGCAGTCTGTGCATGCCCCTGTATATGACAACTTTCAGCTAATTTGAAATTAATTTACTAAGGACTGTCCACAGAGTGGGACATTTCAGATGAACTGAACATAAGAATAAAGCATACAAAATTCCACTTACCTCTTGCCCTCCTTCTAGTATGCAGAGTTTAGCTGTCTGCTTTTTGGCATCAACTAAGACATTAAACATTGTACACAGAGAAGAAGGAATACGCAAGTCTGTTGATTTGTTTGTCTTTTGCAGCTTGACTTCAAATGCAACTCTTGTTCTGTTCATTAAAACACAATTCATAATATGAGTTTCTCTGAAAATTTTGGATGACTATTGCAGAAATACATAAACCTTATTCGCCATGTTGACTTAATGATGTACATGCATGTGAGAAGATTTTAGAAATAAAATTCTGTAAGTGCAGGATATCTACCCATTCAATAAATAATGGTATTGATGGTAATTTCGAGGTTCTGCACTGCTTCAGCTACTGCAGTAATAATAAATAATAATCATATTATCTTCTCGCCTACTAGATAACAATATTCTTCCTTGTATGGTGACTAAGAAGAATTTAAAGCAATGAAAATATACCACATTTTCCAGCTCTTCTATGTTAAAATGTAGTTCACCATAAAACAAGTGCTTGCTTGATTCTAAGAAATAAAATTCAAAAATCCTCTTTTAGTTTTAATAGAAAAGAGAATCTCATTGATAGAGTTTATTATTAAACAAATATGAATATTTATACTGAAATTTAACATGTATCATGAGATCAATAATAAACAAAATTATTTTATTTTCACTTCAGTGTAAGAAGCAATGTCACTGAAATAAATGACAATAGTTTCAGATTACATAAATATAAAAATGTATTATTTCTACCCTTATATGTAAATACAAACAATAGAAATTGACACAATATTTTACAAAATGGGAACAGAAGGATCTTATTTCTAATTTAAAATGTCTTATAGAACATAGTAGTATCACAATAAGAAAATAGTTCCATCTTTCTTTTCTGAGTTGCTACTTTCCAATAAAACCCATCCTAAGGATACCACTTTGTTTACCTGACATTTGGCATCTTCGACAGCACTAAAACATACTTTGGGTATTAACACTAGTATGTTATGTATTCACCTTAAAATACCAATATAGTTTAAATAATGATACCAGGAACTTTCTGTAATATTGATGCAATCGTCATTTATTACCAGCAAAACCTTACTCTCTACCTTAGCAAGCAGCAAAGAGATCAGGATTGGTATTGCTGACCAAAACATGACCTATAATTCTTTTTCTAGTACCTCCGTGCAAATAATTTTGCTCTTGCCTTCTACCTGTGATTCTGTCAGTGAGGTGATTTTTCTCTATTATGTGCGTGGCATTAAAATTCACACAATCAAATCTGTATAGAGCAAAGTGATAGATAATGCCACCATGTGGCATTAGATTTATTGCCCAGAGAAATCCAAGTATTTATATTAATATAATTGCCTTCTTCATATTAATATGTAATCACCTTAAAAAAAGACTTCAGATTCATTTGAAAAGATTCATGTTTCAATAAATTATTTTAACTAGTAATATTTTCCCCTGTATTTTTGTCCTGTTGGTAGAGTCTCAGCCTAGATGTCTTTAAGCTGAAGACTTTTGAACAGATGGATGTGAGTTTACACGACTGATTGAAAAACTTAAATTTTAGTATTGTCTCATATCTACTTCTGCTATAGACCACAAACTTCTATTCCATTCACTATTATCATCCTCCTTCCAAAATCAAATACACATTTTTGGGATATGCTTCTGCCTTTTTCACCAAGACTTCACCACCTTAGATCCACAGCAACAGGCTCATATAGTAAGTCTCAGGTTATTGTTCCTATTCTGTTCAAAGAAAACAATACAACACTGTGTTACCAGATTAAACTTTACTGGTTATGAAAGCTTCTCTGTTCCTTTAGCCCTCCATATAAATATTCCATATTTTCTGACTGACACTGTTGAACTGTCAACAAATTTTGTTTTCTCCATTACTCTATTTTTTAGAAGTCAGTGTTTTTTTTTCTTTTTTTTTTAATGTATCCAGACTAAACTTTCTCTGCACATAGAATGATGGCTCCTGAGGCACCTAATAAGAGATCCCTGTAAATTTTCTATATATACAGATATTTCTTCTAAATTCAACAACATTTACTGAAAGCTATGTCAGAGATTTTCTAGAATCACTTATTATTAATTTAGAAGAATATACCCATAATTATAACACATAATTTAAGAAAAAAAATCAACACTAAATTTTCTGTATAATTTCCAGACCCTTAGTGATATAAAACTTAGTTTCAGTTGGATGGCTTTCAGATGATTTTTGTTTACTGTGTAAATGTAGGAATGCTGTAAACTCTTCAGTTTGTAATATCTTTCTTAGAGATAATACTCTAAAACGATAAATGAACTAGTATTATTAGCTGAAAATAATGATAACTTCATATTGGAGAACTGAAATGTACAAAGAAAAAGGATTTCTTTCAGCAGAATACTGAGACTTGTTAACATTTGCCACAAATATGGAATGGCAAAGAGATTTGATTTATTGACTTCTAAGGGACAGCTCAAAACACGCAGAAGTTCTTGCTACTTTGCAGATGTTGCTAAATTGCACTTTGCCATGTGCTGGGAAATAAATGATCTCTTTATACTTGCCATAAATTCCTATGATCTTTCCCTATGCATCTGCTGCTGATCACTGCAGGAAACAGGATCCTGCTATGGATGCACCTCTGTGCACCAGTATAACTGTTCCTATATTAATTTTTAAATTTCCCCCAGTTTTCTATTTGTCATTTCAACTGTACCTTTTAACGCAGGCTTCTATCATGTCAGTGGCCATGAGTTTAAGTCTCTGCTCTAAATGGTGTGCAAATTCCGGTTCTGGCCAGTGAAGATCAAAAACAAACATCTGCAGAGCATCCAGTTTCCAAAAAAGATCTTCTGATGTAGCTGAGCCATTGCTACGGAAAACAAAATAAAACAAAATCCCCAAGAAACAGAAGATAAATGTACGGATGTCCATCACATTTGACACAGAATTATATAGGAGAATAAAATTTCCTTATCACCCCATCATCCTCCTTCACTTTATTTAATAGCACAGTTGTTTTTATTCCAAGGATGTGAAAATGGTAATGAAAAATTTTAAATAATTCCAAATAGGATGAAAAGTGTACAGTTTCCTCATCGGCAAGCTGAGGAATATGGTAGGCTAAGGGAGGTTGGGTGGGATGATGAGGAACATGGAGGAATGAGGTAGCTCAAATTTCAAATCAAGATGGGAAACACAAAGGATAAAAGAATATTAAGTAGGAAGGACATTTTCCAAAACAGTTAGGATTTTGCATATGCTTTCTTGCTTTCCTAACTCGGGTCGGTAAATCTACCAAAGAACTGAGGATGCTAGCCGTAATATCATAAAAGAGATACCCAGACAAATAGTCTCTTAATAAATGCTCATTAATTCTAACTGAGGGAATAACATCAGATCCCAATGGAAAAAAGAGAACAGAAATGATATAAAGAAATTTATGTACAAACTAAATGGGATTAATACAGATCTATTTTCAAGTTCTTCTGCTCTGAACCAAGTGATAAAGTTCAAGACATTAACATGTGATAAGACAGTGATTCAAAGTGATTCTTAGCTGTAAATACAGTTACACCTCCACTGTCAATGTAGATTAACTAATATTCTCATGATGTCTTGCATTTCAATGCCTAGGTTATTGCTTAAGGAGCCACAATACTTCACAGCACAGCATTCCAGGATGTTAGTGACACAAGCCACAAAAACAGCCTGGCAGGCTCAATTCTAATTCAGATAGCTTAAGTATGTCAATACTGCCATTTTCTTGCTTCTACCTCATGGCAAAAGAGCACAATTATCAGAGTGTAAAGTGACCCTAGCTCTCATGGAAGGAACTGGGGAGTGCTGAATGTGCTGAGTCAGCCAAGAGTCAGGTTAAAAAATGAACTAACTTAAAAATAGGAAAGATCTCTTGTATTTGACTGACTAATGTACTCCTCAGTAGCACTAACACTGGGTCACACCAGGTGGGCCATGACAGTGAGTAGTAACATGAAGCAAGGCCTAAAGCACATGTTCAGGCCTTTGGAGAGTTTGCACGGATACAACAGGACCACTGCTTTGGTCTTAAGATAACCCACCATGTTCCAGATCCACACAAGCATTCCCTTTTTCCCCTGCTTTAATGCTAGCAGTACTACAGAGCCATCGCCATCCTCTGCTGTGTTCTCTTAGTGCCAAAAAAGACAGCCAAGCTGGGAAAAAAAGAGGCCAGGGAAGGCCAAGTGGTAACATCTGTGAATGGAAAAGTTTGGGTTCAAATGACCAACATAAATGTCACACATTTTGATGTTTCTACTCCGTGCAGGAGGATCATCGAATGAATCACCGAATGAATCACAGAATGGTTTGGGTTGGAAGGAACCTTTAAGATCATCTAGTTCCAACCCCCCTGCTATAGGCAGGGACACCTCCCTCTAGACCAGGTTGCTCAAAGCCCCATCCAGCCTGGCCTTGAATGCTTCCAGGTAGGGGGCATCCGCAACCTCACTGGGCAACCTGTTCCAGTGTCTCACCACCTTCACAGTAAAGAATTTCTTCCTAGTATCTAGTCTAAATCTACCGTCTTCCAGTTTAAACCCATTTCCCCTTATCCTGTCGCTACATGTCCTCCTTCTTGGAGTCCCTCCTCAGCTTTCCTGTAGGCCCCTTCAGGTACTGGAAGGCTGCTACAAGGTCTTGCCAGAGCCTTCTCTTTCCCCGGCTGAAAAGCCCCAGCTCTCTCAGCCTGCCCTCATAGGGGAGGTGCTCAAGCCCTCTGATCATCTTTGTGGCTCCCCTCTGGACCAGCTCCAGCAGTACAATGGCCTTCTGTGTTGGGGGCCCCAGAACTGGACACAACACTCCAGGTGGGGCCTCATGACAACAGAGCAGAGGGGCAGAATCACCTCGTTCTTCCTGGTGGTCACACTTACCTCGACGTAACCCAGGATACGGTTGGCCTTCTGGGCTGCAAGCGCACATTGCTCGCTCACACTGCATTTCTCATCAACCAACACTCTCAATTTCTCCTCAGGGCTGCTCTCAAGCCATTCTCCACCCAACCTGTCTCTGTTCTTGGGATTGCCCTGACCCAGATGCAGGATAGTTCACAGTTTTCAAATAGGGCCTGCATATTATCATGCATTTTTCCTCACTTATTTTAAACAGTAATTACTAATTTCACATTGTGTTGTGCTCCTGAAAGAAAACAGCAGAAACAGCAAAAAGGCCCAGGAGACTTCTAAGGTTACAACTTGCACAGGGATGTTACTGTTAAGGTTAGAGCTGAGTGGGGCGCACTTTTACACACCACTAAGTTTATTAAGAAATATCAATAATGAACCACCAGAACACCTCAGAATGTCTATAATTTTGTTGTTCTGTTTTTTAAGTTAGATGACACCAATATTGAGGATTTCATTATATCTGCTTTGTACACTACCAGAGAATGAAGCTGTAGATGCTACATTATACACAATATCTGACTTGAAAATTACAGTCAATTTCTCAGACAGATGAGGTAAAAGATGACAAATGCTATAGTGACAGAAATGGGGGTAATGCCAGTCAATATTAAGGTTGGTAAGAACACATTTTCTAGAAAACAAAATATACTTTCTCTAGAAACAGAACTACCACTTTTCATCATTAGATCATATTCTATCATTTTTCATCTTTTCATATATATTTTTTCATTTTTAGCCTAATGGAATTCTAAATGAAATTCTTCAAGACTCAGAAGGACTAATGTGTTCTCAATAACATTAATGTATTCTTACGCACGTTCACTCCCTGGTAGCCACTTAATTTGGTTTCATTACACTACCAAATAAAGTTTCAAATTAAAATAAATGTAGTAATAGGCACAGGTTCATGAAACACTAATTCATTCTGTCAGAAATGCTAATTCATTCATTCTCTTTTCATATGATTTTGAGATTCCATTCTTCAATTTTTATTCAGCACTGTCCGATGACATTTGAATTTGACTACTGTATTATTACACTAGTTAGATGAGGAAGGAAAATTAAGTGCTACAACAGAAACTAATTTTTCCTAGTTCAGGCACAAATATCCAATTTGTTTGCTATCTGCTGAATAGAACTGTGATTTCAATCAACTCATTCCTATTTGTACCAGATTATTGCTTTACACAGAGTACAGATTTTTTTTCTGTATATTATTCATTACAAGCATTACAAATAATATTGTCAACACATACCTCAATACCCTGAAGTGGATATACAGTCTGCAGATTTTATTTCGCCTTGAATAGCCGGCTATGTCACTTCAGGGTTCAATACTCCATAAAACACAACATGAAGAGAAGCCAAGTGCAGTTTTCACCTCCTCCTGGCAGCAGGAGGTATTCCCACATTCAAATCAAACCACTGAAGCATTTGAATCTATGTGCATAATTACAAAACCCTTCTTTTTGTGTAGAGACAGGACAAATTCTTGGCTACTGTAGATTTTTATTTGAACACTTATGATAAGCTAATTTGGTCTAATGAATGGAATAATACTGCTCTACCTGAAAATTGAATTGCTACTCTTTTTTTTTTGTTTTAACTATACTCTAATAGAGTTATTTATCAATCTAAAATGAAGTACAAACTACTGTTTTGTGGTCAAGATTTAAGCTTTCAGCCCTAGTTTGTGCAAAAGGTACTGTTTAGTTTTTGACTCTTTTTACTTGGGTCATGGGAATAAAAGGTTTCCTCTTTAAACCTTCCAAAAGGTTTGGGGCCCATCCCAATTTTTTAACAGCAATTTAACTTTGTAGATGTAGTCCATCTTAACCTAAATAATTCTATGGCTTTCTGCCTCCCATTGTACAGAGTACAGCAAAAAAGAAGTAGAACATTGTTTTTCTCCAAAATCTTGCAGCATATTAAACTTAGTGCATGCACTCTCCTAAGCAATTCACTTGTCCACTAACAGCCGAAAGAGGCAACTTTCCTCTACTTAGGCAACTACCTAAGCAGTAGCAGTCAGTTAAGCAGTCCATTAATAGAGCTGCAAGATCTACCTAATGAGACAGCTTGGAATATGGAAATGTAAGAGACATACTAAATATACAGGGACTTTCTCTATCAACCCTAAGATCAAAAATCATCTGGCTTCCATTCTTGTAGAATTTACCAAGAGCAATGGTGGTGATTTTATACATTACTGTGTACATTTTGGAGTTTACTATTTAATTATAATCCATTAGTGTTTTGTGGGTAGTGTTACAAAACAGGGCAACAGCTCTATGTTCATTGTGAGATCCAGTTCCTTCCTTGAATATGCATGTTCAGGACTCAGAAAGTCAAATGACAATTCTTTCAACATAAAAGGCTTTTTGGTACTTGCCCCAACTCTCTGCCTTCCATCAGCTGGTAAGTGGAAAGGCTGAAGGAGAGCTTTGGCATAGCAAGTAACAGATTGTGTATGGTCCCACAAAGATGTTAGGGCCAAAGAGTAACTTCTTGACTCCTCTTACTTACTTACAGTTCAAGACTGAGGCAACTTAAGACTTAAGCAATCTAAAGCATTTTTCTTAATCCTTCCTTCTTAAATGGAAGCATTTTTGGAAGAAACAAAATGTAGCCCATAACAGACATTTATCTTCCAGAATGCTCAAAAAGGTGCTTGCAATACTTGTCTTGAATTCAAAACTCTTGTATTCTACAGGAAGTAGATCACTTCAGCTAAATTTCACTTATGGCTATATTCTTAAGTAACTATTCTTAAAACAAACAAACAAACAAACATAGTTTTCATCTTCCAACTTGACACAGACAAGTACTGTGACAAGAACAAATGTGGCACTACAGATGTAATGTCCCTAAATGGCACTGAAACATGCCCCACTGCATGCACAAACAGACCACTGTGGCTGCTCCCTCTGCCACTCAGTATAGCTGGGTCATAGCAGGAAGAACATAACTGAGACATTTCTTTTGTAATTGCCTGCTCCAGCTGGTAAACAAGACAGGACTGTCCTCCTGCAGGCATGTGTCCTATCTCATGTTTCTCCAGCCCTGAGGTTTGCTAAATCCAGTGATCAAGAATGGCATAAGACAGCAACAGGCAACGTCAGGTCTGTATCTACAATGTTTTTGGTCAGTGAATATATGTCATATCTGCACTGAAAATAATAATGTATGAGTGAAACCATATACAATTAAAATCACCCACAAATATAATTTAAAAGCCTGGTTCACAAGAGACAGAAAAATTAAATTTAAAATACAAAATGGAACAGAAGTAATTTTAATTAATTAATGAGTAATTAAGAAAAGCATCATTCTGGATAATAATAAGATTTTACAGAATATTGAGGTTTTTTGTCCTTTTAGGATACTGTCTTTAGCCAAACGTTGCAATACTCTGCATGTCTAGCCAATGTGTCCTCTGAGTTATCCTCTCCAGAGACCAATCAAGACAGACTTCTACATGGAACACTCTCCTCTTTTCATGCCCAATAATAAAAGGTTAAGGAAAAACAACTGAAAATGATGTAATGATCTTTCTAAGTGCTGTCATAAGTAGTACACATTTCCTGCTTCAAAAAATGCGATCAAGAAAAAAAAGCAAGTTAATTAAAAATTATAAATAATATTCTCTAGTAATATTCAAAAGAATTGAAGCAATTTTTAAGTGATACAGAGGAAAAAATCTAACATTAATAAATAAAGCACATAGAGGAATGCTCAATGATATCTGTTGATAACTTTCTCTTCCAAGTAGTACAGGAACCCAGGAGAAAAGGTGCTATGCTGGACCTTCTCCTCACCAACGAGGAGGGGCTGATAAGTAATGTGAAGCTCAAGGGCAATCTTGGCTGTAGTGACCACAAAATGGTGGAGTTCAAAATCCTTATGGTGTCAAAGATGGTGCGCAGCAAGCTTGCTACACTGGACTTCAGAAGAGCAGACTTTGAACTCTTCAGGGTACTGCTTTGCAGGGTGACATGGGAGAAAGCCCTGGAGTGAAGAGGAGCCCAAGAAAGGTGGTTGGTATTCAAGGACCATCTACTCCAAGCCCAGAAGTAGTGCATCCTGAGAAAAAGGACGGCAGGCAAGAATGCTGGTATGCCTCTGTGATCAACAAGGAGCTCCTGGACTTACTTAAGCTCAAGAAGCAATTCTATAGGGAGTGGAAGCAGGGATTACCTGGGAGGACTATAAAGAAGTTGTCTGAGCAGCCAAGGATTAGGTTAGGAAAGCTAAAACCCAGACAGAATTAAATCTAGCCAGAGACATAAAGGGGAACAAGAAGAAATTCTACAGGTATATCAGTGATAAAAAGAAGGTCAGGGAAGATGTGGGCCCTTTCCAGAAGGAAACTGGAGAGCTTGTCATGAGGGATATGGAGAAAGCTGAGGTGCCCAATGACTTCCTTTCTGGCAAGGGGCTCTAGCCACACCACCCAAGTTGCAGAAAGCAATGGTAAGAACTTGGATAAAGTAAATCTGCCTGCTGTAAGTGAAGATCAGGTTTGAGATCATCAAAAGCACCTGAAGGTGCACACAAGTCCATGGGACCTGACAAGGTCCATCCACGGGTTCTGAGGGAACTGGTGGATGAAGTTGCCAAGCCGCTATCTATGATATCTGAAAGGTCATGGCAGTCTGGTGAAGTTGCCACTGATAGAAAAAAGGGAAACATAATCCCCATTTTCAATATGGGAAAAAAAGAAGATCCAGGAACTACACAGACCAGTACAGACATCAGTCTCAACTCTGTGCCTGGCAAGATCATGGAGCAGATCCTCCTGAAGGCCCTACTAAGGCACATGGAAAACAAAGACGAGGTGATTGGTGGTAACCAACATGTCTTCACCAAGGGTACTTCATGTCTGACAAATTTGGTGGCCTTTTATGATGGAGTTACAGTGCACCGGATAAAGGAAGAGCAACTGATGTCATCTACCTGGAGCTGTGCAAAGCATTTGACACTGTCCTGCATGACATCCTGGTCACCAAATTGGGGAAAAATGGATTTGATGGATGGACCACTCTCTGGATAAGGAATTGGCTGGATGGTCACACTCAGAGAGTTGCGGGCAATGGCTCAATGTCCAAGTGGAGACCGATGACAAGTTGCGTTCCTCAGGGATAGGTGTTGGGACCAGTGTTATTTAACATCTTTGTTGGCAACATGGACAGCGGGATCGAGTGCGCTCTCAGCAAGTCTGCAGACAACACCAAGCTGAGTGGTGCAGTTGCCCAGTGAGGTTGTGGATGTCCCCTCCATGGAGGCATTCAAGGCCAGGCTGGATGGGGCTTTGAGCAACCTGGTCTAGAGGGAGGTGTCCCTGCCTGTAGCAGGGGGTTGGAACTAGATGATCTTAAAGGTCCCTACCAACTTAAACCATTCTATGATTCTATATATTTTCATGTTTTCTGTTCAGCAAAGGTTCTTAGATAGGCATGTTTACAGCTCTGCTGAATATGAGGAGACTTAAATATGGATTTAAGAGATTCTTTGAACATAGTTCCACAATCATATACTAAAGCTTAAATATTAGTTAAATTTGGGGCATATGAAAACTTGTACTATCACAACTGAAATAGACACAGGAATTGTAAACATTTGCAGATAACTCAAGTTTCCATTTTTTTTCTCAGTTTTTTCTCAGTGTTCTTGCCTGTAGATTCATTTGTATTTCAAGTTGATAATGAATAATGGCCAAAATCATCACTTTCAAAGAGAAGGGGAGAAGACTAGCACAATTTTGAGACACACTTATTTATCTTATTTCCAAAGCTTCAGCCATGTAGCCTGCAGGATGGAGCACAGTGGGCTGGGAGAGAACGACTTGGGGTGTCAGTGGGTAGAAGGATCCACCTGCATCCAGTGACAAAGAAAGCCCAGGTTCCTGAATTTAGGTGCCTCCATTGACAAATGCCCCCCTACTCCATTTAAGGTGGGTGTTCTTCATAACAAAAGGGAAAACTGACAGGAAACACCAGGTTTTGCTTAAGAGAAACTGGAGAACAGGTACTTGGTTATTTCCCACTGGAGAATTTAACTAGAAAGCTCTGATTTTCCTGAAAAAGAAGGGATGGGAGCAGTTTGAGAAATAGAACCCTCCTCCATTCTTTCATATAATAATGAGATTATTTCATGTAACAATGAGAGCAAACCACCTTCTCCACTGGAAGCTGAGACATTAACCAGCAGGAAAGAAGAAACTCATGAACTTGGCATAACTGGCTTGCAGTGCCTTCACTCAAACTGATGCTAGTTTTTGATTCAAATAAAATACATGGCCATTCTGAGAAGTTACCTGGCTCCTCTGTAGGATGCAGGTCGGCTGATTCTTAAAGTACTACCTGAATTCCACAGTATTACAATGATAATATTACTTAAAATCTTGAAATGGAATCTATACACTGTTCAAAGAATGCAACTTCAAAGCTCTACTTTTTGAAAAAAGAAAGCAGTCTTCTACAACAAAGCCAGTACCTTGGCAGATCTTTTCTTCTGGTTTGCTGCAAGGGGCAGCTGAAAGGGTATGGTGGCCTTACTCTGCTCCATGCAGACACCATGCCTGGCACAGCACTTGCCCCATTCCTCCTGGCAAAGCAGCAAACCAACAGCTACTGCTGGCAAATTCTTACAGCTCATGTGAACCTCAGTGCTCACTGATGCTTTCAAAACCTCACAAATTAGCTTAGGATGTTTTTCATACTTTTCTATACAGGCCACAAACTTATTTCCAGAATATGTGCAAGGGAGATGAGGCAGTGGCTGAGTTTCACAGTACTCATACATTTTTGACAATACTGCATAGATATTTATTGCTACACCAAACCTTTCATTTAGGAAAGTTATACCAGTATAATCCTCCAAACAGGACCAATACTTGCTATATATTAATTATAAATTCAATATTAAAAGTACACATATTTTAAAATCTACAAGTTATTTTTACTGAAAAAGGCTGTTAGGATACAGACTGCAAGAAGACCGCATCTAGGATTATAACAACTCTTAACTCTAAAAGCTATTCTTTAAAAAAACAAGTAACCTTTGAAAGGATGAGAATAACTAGGCAAATAGATCTGAGTAGCAGATGACCAGTTGGTATGTACTCAGAGCTGAAATCAATTCCATAAACACATTAGGAGAAATCTAGAATTACAGTAAACACAAAAGCTACCAAAGCCAAGGATTAAGAGGAATTTTGACAGCTTTTAGAAGAATTAGCAGCAGAACAACAGCCACAATACTCAACAGACAAGTGCCAGAAATCTGGCAGAGCACAAACTATAAACTCACACAGTAACGGGTGTGAGTACTTGTTAGGTGTGTTTAACTCCATCACAAAACTTGAGAAAACAATGCTTGGCTTGAAATTTTATTATCAAGCTTTGCGTGTTACATATATGTTTTCTGAAGTCATTCATATTCATCCTCTCCTACTATAACTTGAGCTAAAGCAAAGTTCTCCTTGAGCCTTTCTCTAGTATATATAAACGTCTCCATATGAATTCTGGCCTGTAAATATGAGAGTATTCCTGCAGAATAGGGCACATCTGTTTTGTTTTATACTTTTTTTTTTTTTTTAAGAAAAGAATACAGATGTTGGGGACAAAACAAAAAGAAATATATATTTTTTGAGGCAGACAAAACAATGGATGTACTTCTATTCTGGGTACTAATTTTCAACTAATTTTCCTCTAATATGGATATTTAATGGCTATATTTGCAATCAACTGTTGGAATCAGTTTTCAGGACCTATTTTTACATACAATGAGTTCATATAGCCCATGCAAATATATGATGGGTTGCTTTACTTTATGATCTAAACTCAGTTATTCAAAAGATTCCTCACTGCTTATTAATTGAGAAGAGTAATTAAGTAGTTTAAGGTATAAAACATCACTCATACTTTGATAGACCTTTGCCAAGCTGATTCTTTAAGTTACCAAGTTTAAGACCAATTCATTTTAAGGCACTAGAAAGCACAACTTGCTAACAGTCCATGCTTGGCTCACTCCCAAGAAACAGTAATTTCCAACCAAGAGATCATAAACACCATGCAATCCAAAAACAGCTGCACAGAACACTAGCAAGGCCATGCAGAGCTGACATACAGTCAGAAGGTTATTGAAGAATACACACGTGGATTCATACATAGAAGTCATCCAGGTTGGTGTAGTAAAGCTAGGTATTTGTGGAAGATTAAGAGGCAAACTTGGAACTTTTGGAAGAGCTACATTAGGAAGACTGTTGGTGATGCTCCTGTGAAGAAATAAACAATGTAGGAATACAATAAAAAACAGAATATTTAGAGGACAACGGAGGACAACAACTGATTATACAGAAAGCTGTAGGCAGGTGCTTTGGAGAAATCTTGTAGAAAGCACTTACTTGACAGGTTGCCACGACTCTTGTTCAAGACCTCTGTGAATGGACTGGGCAATTGATGATTCCATGAGGTCGATGTAGCGGATGACCATGGGAACAAAAATTTCCTGCAAGTGCTTGTGAAACTTTCCATTGCACAAAAATGCTTTAAAAAGAAACAAAACACAAATAAATACGTCAGGCCTTTTCCTCATTTCTTTTGCAACAGGAAAGAGTATCTCTTAAAATGCTTTAAAATACAAAAATATTTTAAGAACAAGTATAGTGTGATCCTGCCTGTGTAGGCAGTACAAAAAAAAAACCAACGAAAGAAGTGCATCATGAGGGTTTTGCAGTACATTTTTAAATGCCACTGCTATGAAAACTAGGCATATATGTAAGTTCTTTGTTGAGTCAGATCACTTCTGTATCTTCTGAAAATATATTTCGCTAAATCTAAGCCTTAGTAATTTTGTTCAACACCAGGACAGAACCAAAATAAAATAAAATAAATTTGAATTATATTCAATTATTTTCATTCTCCTTATGCTAAGAACAAAGGCCACAATAAAACATTCCAGCTTCAGTAGGTTTCTGTACCCGTTTCAGCTGGGACATGATGCTATACTTTAGCTTTGGGAGAAAAGCAATGGTGATAACACACCGATATTTAGTTGTTGCTGAGCAGTGCTGCACTGAACCAGGGATACTTCCTTTTCTCATACTATCCTCCCAGGGCTGAGGGGGCACAAGGAGCTGGGAGGGGACAGAACCAGGACAGCTGACCTAAACTGGACAAAGCGATATTCCGTACAATATGACATCATGTGAAAAAACTATAAAACTGAGGAGAGTTGGCCAGCAGCTGCTGTTCAAGGGTTGGCTGGGCATCAATCAGTGGGTAGTGAGCAATTGTTCTGTGCATCACTTTTTTGGTAAATATATATTATATTATCATAATTATTATTATTCTCCTTTTCTCTTCCTCTTCTGTCTTAGAAATAGTTTTTATCTCAACTCACAAGTTCTACCTTGTGTTTTTTTTCTCGTTCTCTCCCCGTTCCACTGGAAGTGGAGGAAGTGAGGAAACAACTGTGTGGTACTGAGCTGCCTGCTGGTTAAACCACAACAGCTAAGTGCAAAAATATAGTTAAATATAGCCTTTTCTTCAGAGAACTTACAGGAAAAAGATAACATGTGACTTATGTATTGGGGGTATTTGGGGGAACAGGAACAGTTTATCCATCTGGTCTATGTCCTCAAGAACTAGCAAAGTCCGGAACCAATGCCCATACCTACAGGGAACATTCCATGATCTCTGGAATAGGAAAAAAAGTCTTAGTGGGTATTAATATGCCAAGGCCAGGTCAGCATGCCAGAATTCACCACCAGAATCCTTCCTTTTCTCACCCAGAAACATACACAAACACCATACAGACCCATGAACCAAAAGTACATCCTTTCCAGTTTGTGTTCATGTGAAACCCAGCCCCATGAGCCACACTTGTCTCTCTTCTGCCTTCTCAACTAGCTTACAACATCTGTAAGGATGTGAACTCTGCTCCCCTTCTGGAAGGCTGCTTATACTCAGGTACGATCATCTCCAATTTTACAGTCATTGTAGTCTTATAATTAAAGGAAGTCCTGAAAACTAGTTGTCTGAAATGCTCAGGAAAGCTAACGACATGTACCACTGCTAGAGGTTTTCTCTTGCTTTTTGAAAGAAGCAGATTCAGTTGATGGGGGATACATAAGGATGAAGTGCATTTCTCAAGAGAAGTAAAGCAGCTACCAGGTGTAGAAAATTATCGGCTCCACAGATGGGATTTACTGCATGAAAAACTGAACAGATAATGTAAACTGATGATGCTCAAAATCTAAAAATAAGTTTGCCATCACTACTATTTGTTCTGATAGTCCTTAAAATGTTCTTTAACAAAGTCTTATCTTTACTGTACCTATGGCGTGTCCCACCAAGGGACTGTATCAGTTTCATGTTTTGAATGTCTGTGTTCACCCATTAATCTAATCTAGTACAATTATTAGGACCTGTAACGATATTCCCATGTGTCACGTAGGCAAGCTGAATCACAATGAGAAGTTTTCATGGTTTTGCTTTCTCTTACTGTTATGTGTTTTACATTCTTTTGTGCATTCAGTTTCAGCTTTCTCTTCAGCTCAGTGTGCTTCAGGCTTGAGTTCACTCACCCTTTATATCTCAATCTACCAAACATTTCAAATGGAAAGGCACTGATAGCAGCTACTGTCTCTAGGGAAAGCATTTGCATTTTTCCCTGTCTGGCTTCTGGGTTTCTCCCCTTATCCCTGTCTTCAGACTTTTCATTTGTCATGGATGGGTACCTCAGTTGCATTTTGAGGAGGCCTCTTCTTCCAAAGAGTAAAAGGCTAGATTATGTGACTCAAAACCCTGGAATCCATTTCATGAAGATATCAACTCCTCTTGTTCTAGTTTACTACTACAACTCCATGTGTAACACATAAAAATAATGTCTGTAACTTACAGAAACTCCTTTGTTTTCTGTTTATGACTAATGTTTACCACTGACAGAATCTAGGGAGATGAAGACTATGGAGAAAATGTGTCATCAAGTTTTATTTTCCTATTTCTACTTGCATTGCAGGGAGACATCTTTGTTGCTGAATGTCTGGACACCGTTTTCTTTAAAACATTCTTGGAGAGTGATGGGAAATTATGAATCAATCACTTTTTTCCTAAGGAGAGAAGATTGATGAGATCATCACTCTCTTCATTTGTCCACCTGCCTCTCTCTTCCTAAGAATTTTAATACTTTTAGCCGATTCCAGTTGTATATAGAAACAAAGGTGAAGATCTCCACTATATCAGGCCTCATGAAAACAGGCAGCTAGGTAACAGACAGAGATTGTTAGGGTTTCCGCTGAGAAAAAGACAGCAGCATAGGCTTGTCTCTTATTGAACCCCTGAGAATCCACCCTGGAGAGCACCTATGAGTCCATTACAAACATGCTCCATTATTTACACTGCTCATAGAAGTGCTTGTTAGCTAGCTAGTTCTGGTATAATTAATTGCATATCAGGCTTTCAAAACTGTGTTATTTTTCCCTTGTTATTTATATATCTTAAAAATGCAGCATCTGTACCCAGCAACAGCAACAACTGAGAAGGATTTGGATATTAACACAAAGATGTGGAAGCTTGCCCACACATCGAGTGTTTCACAGTAAACAGCTGATGAACATTGCCTTTGAGAAACAAAAGGTGGCAGGTATCAAGCCACACATAAGGCTGATTTTTCAAGGCTACTTTGAGCTTCAAAAACAACAACAAGAATACAATTGTGTCAATTAAGTCAATATTGCTGCTTTGCAGTGAATCAGTTCAGGATGGGCATTAATCAGGCAATCACAGTTACCTGAGGGGATGAGCTTGTAGTTCACTGTTTTCTGAACACACCGCAGAAATGCTCTGCTACAAGACCTGCTCAGGGAATTACAATAATAGAGCCTCATGGGCAGGAGGGCAGCTTTTGTTATTCAGAAGTCAGAATGAAATTTAAAGAAGTCACAAGCAGTAAAAGCTGTTCAACTTAGAAAGCTGAATCATTTTCCTAACATCCTGACACCAATCTTTGCTGGGAAATGAAACTACCTAAACTGATGCCAAGATGCTTAATCTGACTGCACTCCAAGTAGATTGGTCTGTATGTGGGCACATACATGCAAGTACTGTCTTGGATGAACAACTCTGTGAGCATTCTGTTTTCCCAGAGTTGAGGACATGACAGATTTGATTTACCCACCTGGAGATCTCAAGGATTACCGCAGGGGAGGGAAAGAACTCAGAGCCCAGGGGTGAGTGATGGAGCTGAGTACTATCAGCAAACTCATGGCACTCTACCTTATAATTAGAATTGATCTTGCCAACAGGTACCACCTGTGCATCAAAGCAGATGGGAAACAAGAGATCCTTGAGGTAATGCCACACTTCAAAACCCTCAACTACCACTTGTCTTCAAAGCTACGTAGCTTAATTCTCCATCGTCTTGTCAATATAGATGCCCCACCTGCTCCTCATGAATCATCTCATATTTACACAAACAACAACAAAACTAAACTCTATGCTGGGGCAAGGTAATGTGTGTACAATATTAAGGAGAAATAGATTGTGGGAACAGAAACATCTCCCAGATAAGAAATTCTAGAAATATTGGAGTTAAAGATGAAAGTTACTCAACTCTTACATAGCTGAAGTATGCTAAAACATGACATGAAAAGACCAGAGGTGAAAAGTACAGCATAACAACACAACACTGGAATGAGGTTCCTCCTCTAACAGCAGGAAAATAATCTACTGTTCTTACATACATTGGAAACTTTGGGGCTTGTTTTCATCTGACCAGTGCAGGTGTTTGGGGAGTTATTCTGGAGCCAGCGTGGCAAGTTGTCCTCAGGGGCTTCTCCAGAATCAAAGGTAAGGAAGAATGAAACAGGTTATCGTGAGTCTCCATACCAGTGGCAAAATCAGCACTTTGGAAGACTCTACTATCATTCTGCTCTTTCTAGGACTCTTGGGAAGGCACCACTTGGGTGCCACTTTTCCTGACATATTTTAATATCCAATTATAAAGTCATCCAATCCACTAAAAGAAGTTGATATTTCCATCCACTTCATTCTGCTTCCACAGAGCATTTGTTAATCAGTTATTTGAAATCTAACAAAAATTACAAGTGTCTCAGCTTATATACTAAATGCTATGTATTTTGCCATATGAGACATACTTCAGAAGTGCATTTTAGAGACACGCTACATAAATTTATGCAAACTTTAAATTTACTTGAGGAGCAAAATTTTCCCCCCTCAGAACTTCAGCAACGAAACTGCAAAGAACTTAGTCTTTACAAGACAAAGGACACAAATAGCTTATTGCAGATTTATTTATTATTAACTTTTGTTCCTAAAACTATCATTCAGCCAGAAAGGTTGGAGTATATTCTGGAAGCAGTTATACAGTTTGAGTTAGCTGTCAGTATTTGTAGCCAAAACATGCAGCCCCAAAATGAAGGTCAGTTATTATTTCTAAACATCTCATAACAGGACAGAGCAAAAATCCTAGGTCTCTGTTTGAGAAAAGAGTCCCATTACAATTAAGGAGAAATGTAGGTTTTGACGACAAGTATTTTTTTGGGCTTGCCTTGAATATCTTAAATCCAAATTGTTCTCTATCTACAGCCGATACCTTAAGATGGGAGCTATGACAGGATATGTAATTTCTAATACAAAAGTGGTACACAGCCTGTAACAGAGCAAGATGATGATGCTGTGTTTATTGGTATTTGCCATACTGCTACTACTAACAGCAATACTAGAAAATAAAAAAATCAAAACACATCAGAGAACTCCAGATTTAAATCAATAGCCATGAGAATGGCAATAGTTTTCAAAAGACTAACTTTCAACATGCAGCCGTTTCAAAGTTAGCTTCATCAGACAGATATGAGGTTGATGAGGTTCAACAAGACCAAGTGCCGGGTCCTGCACTTCGGCCGCAACAACCCCAGGCAACGCTACAGGCTTGGGGCAGAGTGGCTGGAAGATTGTGTGGAGGAAATAGACCTGGGGGTATTGGTCAATGCTCAGCTAAGCAAGAGCCAGCAGTGTGCCCAGGTGGCCATGAAGGCCAGTGGCATCCTGGCTTGTATCAGAAATAGTGTTGCCAATAGGAGTAGGGAAGTCATTGTCCCTCTGTACTCAGCCCTGGTGAGGCCTCACCTCGAGTACTGTGTCCAGTTTTGGGCCCCTCACTGCAAGAAAGACATTGAGGCCCTGGAGCATGTTCAGAGGAGGGCGACAAAGCTGGTGAGGGGTCTGGAGCACAGGCCTTATGAGGAGTGGCTGAGGGAGCTGGGATTGTTCAGTCTGGAGAAGAGGAGGCTCAGGGGAGACCTCATTGCTCCCTATAACTACCTGAAGGGAGGTTGTAGTGAGCTGGGGGTCGGCCTCTTCTCTCTTGTAACTAGTGACAGGATGAGGGGGAATGGCCTCAACTGGATGATAGAAAATACTACTTTTCTGAAAGAGTGGTCAGGTGCTGGAATGGGCTGCCCAGGGAGGTGGTGGAGTCACTGTCCCTGGAAGTGTTCAAGAAACATTTAGACATTGTGTTGAGAGATGTGGTTTAGTGGCTTTATATTGGTTGTAGGTGGATGGTTGGACTGGATGATCTGGTAGGTCTTTTCCAACATTGCTAATTCTAATTCTATGTCAGCAAATGATGCAGCTAAAATTCAATGACATTAGAATGGAAAGAAAACTTGGAAAGAAAAGGAGCAGAATATTGAAATATGCAATTAAGATACCTATAAATTTAGCTAAATATAGAAACATTAGATGGAATTTTGTATACGTCAGTAAAAGATATCCCTGACCATAACCAAGAGAAATAGAGATATGTGTTTCTTGAAGCACTTAAAAAAAATGATTAAGATGAATAATTAAACAACCACAGAATCTAAATAGTCCTCTTAAAGCAGCCCCCTTCAGAATGTAATTAATAGGCTCAGTGGAGAAAAAAAAAATAACATCTTCATTACTGAAAATAAGATACAGCCCTGGGACAATCATGTATTTCTTCTATGAACATCCAATTCTGGAAAAAATAATGTTGTTATCATAGAGAGATATTGGGTACTGCTATCTCTGTACCATCTGCAAAGTTTTACACAGTCAGGCACAGCTGAGTATCAACAATTGAAACTTTGGAGATCATTAAAGTTTATATTATAGAAGTAGCTACAGTATTTTTTTCAAACATTTAGATTTTGAAAATTCATAACACGTTTATCTACATTCTATTACCAATCGCTACAGTACACATCACTTTGTTATCACTTTTTGTTGTTTGATAACTCCTCCCAGAAAAGCTGCAATATCTTATAGGATTGGAAGATCACATTCCTCTCTCCATTTTAAAAAGTTGAACTTCATTGGTTAGACTTAGAGCAACAGAAGGACAATCACTAATGGAACTTAGAACAAACTTCTTAATTTTTGTGGAATAAAGCCAGAAAAAATAGGAACAGAAGAAAACAGACTTCTCTCTCCTTTTGATTCAAGAATAGTTATTTAATGGAAATTTTTTTTTTCCTTAATGTCCAAAGAATATGCTATTTTAAGCATTTGGCTTTAATTATGTACAATGTTTTGTATTCTACCTAAAATAACACATCTGATATATTTGAGTAGTAAAGACTACGCATTTTCATTATCTCACACTATTTCTAATACTATATTTTAGTGACATAGTTATAAAAATAATCATACGTTGCAACTTTGCTTTAATGCTGTAAATGTTAGATTGTTTCTTTATTGTTAGGAGTTTGCTCATGTCAGGTTTGCGTGAAAACTGACTCCTGCATCGAATATTTTGAGCTCGTTTAAAGCTCTTGAGATAGAATAACACGCAGGTGTCACTTCTCCAAATTTCACTGAAGATTAACCTAATATGCAATATGGTGACCTAACAGTTCTTCATTTGAAAGAAATCTGAAAAGTAATCTCTGATATAGCTGAAGAGTGAGAATAACCCAGTGGGATTTCCACCTCTTCATTTCCTAATGAGTTTTTTGATAATGAGAGGTGACTTTGCCAGTCACTGTGGGCTCTATTATGGCTAATTTACTCCACTTCACTCTCCTTGTTAATTATTAACACTAGCCTTTTTATCCTCATGAGGCCACATTCCAGTTTTTCCCTTTTTAGTTTTTTTTTTCTAAATCTATCCTTATGAAGGTGATAGTTTTCAGGAAAAGGTTTTCACTTAGAGTACAGCCAGAATTACTTATTTCACTTTGGAAGACTGTAAAATTGATTATATAAGCATGGGGAGCTATTTCTAGTGGCTTTAATGTACTTGCAAGGTGAAAAGGCTGTTAATTAAAGAATAAGCACTGTGGTTATGTTTCACTTGGGAATCAGTTCTTGGTAGAATGGTCAGTTGCCACTTGCTAACATACCCACTGATTAAAAGGTGACTAATTTCCATGGTTGCTTTCCAATAGTTACGTGGAAAAAAAAAGAGAGTATAATTTTCCAGATGGTTTTCACTCACCAGAAACTGTCATTTACTATATCTATTACCTCTAGGGAATTACTGAAATTGGTATACAGGTGTGACATTTCATACAGCAGTCATTTCAGCTAAGGTTTTAAAATCTTGCTAATAATTGCCTTTACATGAGAAAATATTTTCCTGAGTTTCTATAAAAAGTCTTTTCCAAGGTTGATTGAATCATTTAGCATTATTATTCGTGTAATCTTATAAGGAAAGAAAAATCAGTAACCTACTAGTAACTTCTCTGCATGTAAGGACAACCCTTGTTTGTTTCTATTACCTCTGTCAGGTTGAATCCAATGCACAAAGAGCCATAAATCACTCAGTAAAACAGTTAAATCTGGTACCACAGATCCTTAAGATTCCTGACGAATACCTCCACAGCTCTCAGAAAATAAATAATTGTTTTAAATGCATATAATACTACAACTGTAGATCTTGTTTCCTAAACTGAAAATATAAGATGGTAAGAAAGACACCAAACATTCCATACACCAAGATACACACTGCAGTAATCAGGCTCCATTGGTACCTTCAGCACACATACCAAAGGTGCTAGTGACAGAGGCCAGATACAAAAAGTGCAGCAGTTTCACATCTTAAGCAGATCTCAATTGCTCAGATCCAGAATGCTCTCTCAAATCCATGGACTAAGACCATAAACCATTAAACCTCAACGTATGTACTCCAGGAGAATCAAGAACCACTCAGCTGAAGCCTCTTTATTAGAGGATACCACCAGCATTAGTCATGTAAAAAAAGCTGCTTTTGTTTTAAAATGTAGCTGAATATGGAAATATTGGCAAGCACGTACAACAGAATAAGTTTCCAAAGAACAGATACACTAGTCTGAATTCATTCCTAATCCAAGACAGAATTAAATACGCTGCTTAGGACAATATCTTTGTTCCCAAACCATATTTTATTCGAGTAATGTAGCTTATGGGGAGAAGAGCATCCTATACCAACACCTATCATAGAATAATAGAATTAGCAAGGTTGGAAAAGACCTACATGATCATCCAGTCCAACCATCCACCTACCACCAATATAACCCCAATAAACCATGCCTCTCAACACAACGTCTAAACGTCTAGACGTTTGTTGAACACCTGCAGGGACAGAGACTCAACCACCTCCCCGGGCATGAAGCTAAATGAAGATGCTGAAAACACTGGAAGAGACATTATGCCTACAGAAGAGAGATGAATTTGCAGCTTGTAGGCCTTTAGTTTGAGGGAATCTTTGAGTAAAGGACATATATTTCTCTTTGATTTAGTTCACCTTATGAGTTTCAACTTCAGAACTGGGTAACAGTCCAGATATGGTTGCTTGTGGTTACTATTTCCTAATGGTTCTTTCCCCAATAATGCACTTTTTTCCCCCTAAATGTCTAATTCCTGACAAGCCTGAGTAAAGGCTTCAGATGTTGAATGTGGATTTTAGATCTTATACAGAGGATCAGAAGACCATTTAAAGTAATGTGAGCCTGACCGTTTTATGAGATCTGCCACAAAATTGAACTAATTCCTGCACACTCCTGCGCAGCTTTCTAAATCAAGCATAAATTGGTCATCAGCAGAGCAATTTTGTGTAGTTTGTCCAAAAAAGTATCCAGAACAACAACTCCCAAATATCTGTAATTTTCTTTCACTAGGACAATGTGCCAAAAAAAGAAATCATCTGGAATATGGCATTTCACATGTTGCAATGTGTCAGAGTAAGGAGAGGTATTTCATGAAAAGAGACCTCTAAGACTGGATGCTAAAGTTCTCTCACTGCCCATATCCAATGTGCTGCAGCAACAGTGACTCTCAACAATCCTGTTTAAGATTCAGCTTTAGTTTAGTAGCCCCGTTAACTTGTCCCTTTCCCTTCATGAGAGTAATCATCTACTGTGTTACAGTGAACTGTATGTTTGCTAGTTGCTCCATTTCATGGTATGTTGCTGTGGTCAACAGGAACTATACTGAGGTGTCCTAGATATTTCAATAAAGTCTTGGCAGCTAAGGGTAACAATACACAATGATAAACAATAAAAATTGGAACTTGTCACCTTGGAGCTCTTGAATACTATTTTCCATTCCTTCTGTCTTTTACTCCATACATGGAGCTAAAATTCTTAAAAGCTATTGAACTTTTACAGACATGAAATAGATTTTACAGAAAAAGTTAAAATTGATTGCTTATATTTACAATAACAAAATATTCAAAATTCAGAATAACTTCAATAATTGAATTCCATCTGTATCTCCAAAATAATTAAAAAAACAGGTAATTTTCTCATTTTTAAAAAATATGCATGGAATGTGAATACACATACAGATGAACACAAATATATATATTTTTTCTTTATAGGGCCCTAGAATGTTAGGATATTTTTTCCTGTAAAATAAAGTGCAATTTGATGTTTTTAAAATAATATCTAATCCATTTTCTTGGGTTTCATTGATCATTTCCTTAACTCCGCTATTAAAATCACTTGCACACAAAACATTCCTAAACTATTATAAAAACTGAAGATTTGCTCTTTGAAGACAAATTAAAGCAAGATAACAAGTCTTTATCATCAGCTTAAATCATAATACAACAATGCACAAAGTGAAAATAACACTGATTTCCTGTGTATATCTAACCCCATTTGTGATATTCCTACAAAACCTTTACAATGTAGAAACTGGTCTCAAAGAAGTTTATATGAAAGCTTGGAAGGACATATTAAATACATATTATGCTACTTGTACATAACTGATTTAAAACCAAGGAATTGGTTGTATTGAATGGTAGCCAGAATAAGAAATCAAATGGTGCATGAATAGAAAGAAAATGCCTAACTTCCAAGAAATGGAGCACCAGAATATGTATCATAAACGAGGGCACTGACACTCTTATTTTGAGACTTATAAACACATTTCTAGGGTATAGGGAGATTAAAAAAAAAACCATCTTATGCACACAGTAAGAAAAACCTGAAGATCTTACTATCATTTCTGAGGGAGTTATTCAGCAGCTGGAAAAGTGGGAAGCTGTCCCAGGAGTCCTGCGGCTGTGCCTCAAGTGCTGAATCCATATCAACAGAATAAAGAGACAAAAACTTCTCTGCATGCTCAGCCAATAATTCTGGCCACCACGCAAATGCCTGCAGATGTGACAAAATAGAATTACCAACACAAGTCGTACAGGAAAAATATGCATTGTATTTATGGCAAAATACATTTGGATATGTCACTTCATGTCTGTCTTATTCTGAGGGGATGAAAGGGCCGTGTGAAAAATGAGAAAATATTTTGTAAGTCTTTGCATCAAATAATATAAGAAATCAAATAGATTATGCTGGGAAGGGCAACAGAATAAGAACAAAAATATAAAACAAAGAATCAAAAGCAACCTTTTCTACCACAAGACTTGTCAAGAGCTCAGTTCAAAAAGGACTATAAATCCTGCAACAGTTTTTGCCAAGGGAAAGAAAAAAACAAAGGACTATATGTTATCAGATTAGTTTATTTTTCAAATATTTTTTGTATATACATTTTGTTCTAATTTGCTCATCAGAAGGGATGGATTCAATGTGAAACATTACTCCTCAAAGTGTTTTTTAATAAATAGAGAATATTTTTAAATTCCTATTAAATATGTCAGCTTCTCCAGAGGAAGGCATACCATTTTCCTCCATCAAGTGTTTCATTATAAATTCACAAATGTTTCTATTAATTTGCAGCAACCTAAGAACTTTTGTTAAAAAATTGATAAAAATTAAGATTCTTAGGTCAGCATAGCTTAAAGATGAAAGTTGTGAAAAGTAGTGTGTCATCAAGTAAAGCCAGCTTTACTTTTAAAGCCACCTGATATGTAACTTGTACCCTGTAACTGTCATTTAAATCTAGGGTTTGAAAGGTCAGTATTGAAACTGAGTCAGAGAAGTCTATATGTTAAAGATGAAGTAAGTTTATGAAATGGGTTGAATACCACACACTGCTGGGAGTGTTTTGTTCAGTAAATGAAAACATGATGATCGGAAATGCCTATACACGCTAGATAAGAAAAAGTTTTTCAAACTAATGCTCCTATTTTTGAATATTTCATTTTGAATATTTTTGAGTTATCTATCTGGGATGTCTGTAGCCTGACGTACGCAAGTGCTGAGTTGCCACAACTTCTAATAATGTCATAGGAATCATCACTTGCATATCTGAAATTCATGTCCTAGATATGCAGAATGATCTGCTCAGGCCTGAAAGGGATCAAAAGTTGTCTCTTAAGACAACTTCTACAGCTATGTTCTTGCATCTTCGACTTCCTGATGGATGTAATACTTTCTTGATATGGGGTGGATAACTGCAGCTTAAATGGGGAAAAGATGAACTGGCAAATGTTTTTAAAAAAATGCTTAGCAGCCTGGAAGCATTACTGAAGGATGCTAGGTGTGTTGCAGTATCAGGACTTAAGGATGCTGATTGGCATCACAGTGAAAAGAACAGATGAGGCTTCAAAAATTTTGGCAACAGCTTGAAATGGAGATTTTTTCCTCAAACCAAAAGAAGTTTCTCATTAGTAAATCCTGTTTACATGGAAGCATTATTATAACTCTAGAAAAATAAGTGCAAAGAAATAAGGAAAGAAGAAAAGAAAGTTACATACAGGCATTATCAGGTGTTCCTTTCAGGCAAACAAAATTCCTTTTCAAAAATATTGCCAGAAAATCAAAGCAAAAAAAAGAACCCCAAACCTGAGCAAAACAACACATTCTTTTTCCATCTTCCTCCTCTTTGCAAACAACACTTAGAATCAAAACAGAAATTATTCTGACCCTCTCAAAAACTACTCATCACTATGCAGGCAGCAAGGAAGAAGAACAGAACAACAAATACCACAGCTAAGATGGTTCTTCAGTCATTATGGATAATATGAAAACAGGCTAAAGGCAATTAGGAATTGGTGACATACATTCTATAGAACAAGAGCACTGACATCGTTAAGGGAAGACTAAAGTGCTGAGATTATAGAATGACACGCGTACGTAGCAGTGGAACACCAGAAATCATCAGATCAATTCATGCTATACATTCAACGCACAGTTCCACTCTCTAAATGGTGAAAAATAATGAGTCAATGAGTCACGTACCTCTCTTCCCTTTGGGAATCCCAGAAATTTGGAAGTGTTGTGAATAAAAAAAAAATATCTAGTATTAAAAAATGTGATAAACTTTTAGAGATTTTTAGAATTTTAGAGACTACTGATCCTTTTCACCAGCTGCACCATCAAACACTGAACATTTACTTAACATTACAATGTGAAGTAACCATACTTAGTCTTCAGTTTTGAGTAGGGAGAGTGAAATTTTTGTGATCTTTTTCTGATACATATTTTAATACTGAAATTCTTCAATTTCAGTAAAATTGAACATATGCCACATGAATTAAGGAAGGGGGATATAATCTCAAAATTATTTTTATTCTTCTCAAGCTGTCTTAAATTGAAAGCTTCTGCTGACTTGATTTTTCTTAAGGAACATGCAATATCCTTGCCCTTCTAAAAAATACCACATCCCTGAATGCAAGATAGTAGTGTGAACAGTGATGTTTGAACAGAGATGTTTAATAATACATGTATCGTTTGATTTGTTTCCTTTGTGCTCTTTTCCATAGAATTTGAATATTCTTACATTAATGTAGAATTTGTCTCAAAAGACAAAGACAACAATATATATATTTTTATTAAGTAATCATTACAGAGTAGCACAGTGGCAACAGTAGTGTAGAACAGGATCTCCAGGGAATTAATTTCAAATCATTGAAACAGCTGTTTCTTCAGTGTAAGATAAAATATCCCTAACAAGTTCACACATGACAGATGTAGGCTAAAGACTAGATTTGGGAGTGTGATATAAAACCAGATGTTTTGAATGATCATATTTCTAACTATATATACTAAATCATGTTTATCTTTTTGCATATTTTCCTCAAAAATATTTATTGATTTTCTGAGAACATTTTAAAAACAATTTCCTGAACCTTAGAAAACTATATTTATTCATTACATGTTAATAATATATACAATTATGGGTACCTGGTCAAGTTTATTTTTGTAGTACTTTGATATAAAAGGTACTGTAATTCTAAATTTTCTAAATATTTTGGTTTCTGTATCACAAAGGAAAAGACTTGATAGTAAGAATCACAAAAGTATTCATTTTTTTTCTACTTAAAAATCTTAAAAAGGGCAAGTGTAAAAGCAGTACTTTTCTAATCAACAGAAGAGCAATAGGAATGTGATGATTATACCCACCATAATTTTAATGTTGAACTCAAAACCTAAACAGCATGGAAACTAGCATTCAGTTACATTTTCTTTCTATTTTGAATGACAAGTGAAAAGTTGGAAGGAACAACTGCATAAGGCTATGAATGTTTTCCATACCATTTCACAACCTCCAGCACAAAGATGTTTTCTGTATTTTATGCTCTTTAATTTTCATTTCTATACCTACAGCTCATTCAAGCGATTCAAGCAGAGTTGTATTTCACTTCACTTTTCATAAGCTTCAAGTCCCTTATTCCTCTGTAAATGTGAACTGCCTTAAACATATGTCAGAAAGTAAAGCTAAAATGTTTCTTGACAGAATTGCTTCGCATCAGGGCAGAAAAAATGTAGGAACAAACCATTCTCTACTGTTACAGCCTCACCTCTGAATGGTGTTCTTCATTTTGCTGCAGTACTTCGATACAGAGCTCTGCGAGGTGAAGAACCTCTTCCAGTTTTCTAGCAGGTGTGGCTTGGTTCATGGCCTCTACATGAATACAAAAAAGCAAAGAAACACTGCTTTAGTTTGAAATAAATATGTTTCTCTATAATAACAGAAAATGTCAGAACGGAAGTTAGAATTTTTTGAAGTATAAGCAATTTCACATGTTGAGGATGATCATTTAACATATGTAAAAGCTGTTGCATGCCCAGATCACTTGAAAGAGAAAATATTTATTTCACAAAAGAATCAGTGATCATTATAAACATTATCTAATTTCATATGTGAGAACTAACAGGTGCATCAATGTATTAGTTGCACAACTTCTGCAACAAGCAAGTTCTAATTCTCTTCAAGGTCAGAGATAGAAAAACAGCAGGCACTCGAGACCTTTTCTGTTATTGTGCAGTCGGTACAATACCATTCTCAGTAGATGACTCATTACCATCCTCAGCATTCATGCATTTTGCAACAGTCAAAATTTTCTAATATGTTTTATCTAAATAAGATACTACACTTTAGGCATATTTAAAAATAAGAAAAGTGCAAAACAATGATTATTCAAATAACTCTCTATTATTCAAGTAATTTCTCTACCCTGCTACGTGCTGTTCACTAATAGGACTGAATCTATTCAGTATCATAATAAAAAGCAGCACAATAAAATAAAGATGTTACAACAGAATTGACATAAACCTACTAAAAACATACTCTTAACAGAAAATAAAGACAAATACAAAAGTTACAAATGACATTAGGATCACTCATTCTGCACAGTAGATTTCAAAAAGAAAGCAAACAACAAAGCTAAAACAAATACAACTGAGCATCTTGCAGAGCAATTAAAATCAGTTCATTTTTAAATTAAAAAAAGTCACAGGACTACATTCCAGGAACAGTCATGAGAGACAAGTGAAAAGAAGAACAGAATCTTCTACAAGCGTAGCTTAATTATTGAAAGTACCTTTTCCAGCTACGTATTTTTTATCCCTTGAAAGGATTTCAGTATTAGGTATCTGAGGTGGTGTACAAAGTTCTTGTCCCAGACCATAAGCCATAGGATGGCAATAATGACATACAATATAGTCACGAGTAGGGAACTACACACTGTTACATGCAAACATTTCTGCTGGTATTTCTTTCCTTCCCACTTTATGCATCCATAATGACATAGAACATTATCAGATTAATTAAAAACTTACACATTCTCCTAGCTGTCAGTAAGAATCAAACTGCATGCACTAAATATGTTTATACACTTAACATTTCTGGCAAGTCAAAACAACTTTTCAGACATCCAAAAGTCAGGTGACCTTGTCCAGTTCTTCAAGGCTAACACACTGATGCATAGTATCTTCATGAAACAGAGCATTAATGTAAATCCAGAAACACTGGATTAGACTCTCCAGCAAATGTATACTTAAAGGCAACTATAACAACAAATTATCCTAATGCCAATAACAAATTAAACAAATTAATTACTCAAGTAACTGAAACCAAACTTCACAGCTCACTGAAATACACCATAAAAGCAGACCTATTCATATCGTAGGATTTCCAAACTCATAATCTAACTGAAAAGTTATAAACGTGGACTAAGCACAAGGCACATACCAGGACACAAAACTACATTCACTGTGTCAAGATCGCAGTCATTAACATTGTATTGAATTCACAGATTAGATACTCTTGAACAGTTTATATGAGTATAACCTTCAGTGAGTTTAGAAAAGATTAATCCAGCCACTATAAGGTTACAGCTTAAAGACATTTTTTTTAAGAATCAGCCTGCTCTTCATAGATCTTACCACTAAGTAAGCACAATAATTGCTTTTATAATTGCATCAATTTGTAATGACATTAAGCAAGCTCTACATTATTAAAAAAACCCTATATCCTAAAAAAGACTTTCTCTAAATTAGAAAATAATTCTAATAATTATATTCAATCTTGTTTTGCATTCTTGTTTTGGAGTAGGTTCACTTACTCCACACCTGGAATAAGCTCCATATAACCTAAAAATGATTACTGAACAGACATCATTATCATCAGAGATAGCTGGAAAGATCAGAGATTTACTAGCTAACGTAAGATTATCCTGAACCATCCCCATGATGAGATCATGAGGAAAAGAAACATGGTCTCACAGAAGTATTAATTTCATTGAGCAAGCACTGGGGAAATACAGAAAACATCTGAGTTGAAATTATGAATTTCAATCAGAAATGTCATTGAAAGGATAAGTGGGAATGGCAACTTTTTTGGTTTGTTGGTTTGTTTTAAACACATAAGGCAACTAATCAAACAAAAGAAGAGAGAGGGGATCAGGAGTGCTCCCACACAGCATCAGATTGATAAACACTGTGAAAGGAGAAGACCTATTTATGGTCAAAGATGATGATGGCATAAAAATAAATCAGTTATCATAAATTTATGAAGCCAGAAATTGCAAGGATTCCAGTCATTATGGGACTAACGTCGGAGCAATTTTTCAATAGGATCAGTGTGTTGAGAAGGAAGAAGTGGTCAAGAAACCTAAGTTTTCTTTTCAGGTATATATAACAAATTTCTAAATGATGTTTCATGGCAAGAATGCCTAAAAATGTGGGAGAAATAAAGCTCTCCTAATTACAGTCCCACACTTGCATGAAATTCTCCATGTATTTGGGAACTATTTTCTACTTGCTAAAAACATGCAGATTACTCTTGATGCTTTATACAGCTTTCAATAATATTTTTAAAAGTCATTATTTTTCAATCATCAGATTTAGTTAAGGAAATGAAGCAGATAATTGCCCTCACTCTGCATCCTTGGAAAAACTCTCTTATTTTTTGTGTTTACTTTTTCACAGAGTAAATCAATAAAGACAATTTCATTTGTATGGTATTTACTATTCTACATTTCACTTAGGCTTCATCTAAAGCTTCTTTTTCCATCTGTAAGTTACTAACTATGTCAGCTAGTCTTTTTCTCTAATGACCTCTGTCTTTCCAAAATCTAGTGAGCATGGGCTTACAGACAGAATTATCATCATTTGCATGGGTGTATAAACAAGTGGCTGTTAATTCATTTGGAAGAAAAAGTATGAAATATTATTATTTTTTTTTTAACCAAATACTGTGCTTGTCTTAATAAGTGTTAAAAAAAAAAAGAATAAGAGGAATGGAAGTCAGTTCTGTCAGTTTTCATTATATTTATAATGTCTTTCTCCCTACAATTACTAAGGGTTGCTAAGATGTGTTTACACTGCTCAGACTAACAAGTTGCTGCAGGAGTCGAGACAGTAAATATGCTGCTTGACATCTTTTAGAAAATAAACAGAAAAAGCCATTCATCATCTGTTTTCAGCTTCACATTCTGCCAAAATGAAAAAGCAAGACAGGCTTTGCAAATAATGGATGCTTTCTCAAGTACACACTATCAGTGAGTCACACATGTACCAAGAAAATATTGTTAAATGAGCTAAGTTAACTGACTAAAAAGCTATTGAAATGAAAAGGTGACTGCTTCATGGACAGATGGAGATTAAGGCAAGAAGGAACCATCCGATCTTCTGCTCTGAGCTCCTGTTTTATACAGGTCAAAGAACTTATCCCAGTTCCTTCTTTACTGGACCCAAAATCATCAGTCTAACACCTAACTTATGCTTGCTTTCCAGAAATGATTTTATCTTTGATGACAAATGTAAACCTCATTTATTTGCTTGTTCTCCAACCCCTGCACATAACCATCATCACTATTAAATGCACATGTTTAATTTCCCATGAGCATTTGCTTGGCTTTGGCCCCTTGGTCTTCTATGCCTTTCTCTACCAAGTGAAAGGATACTTCCCTTTCTGTTTTTTGTTTTCTTCCCCTGTGAAGGTATTCTGCACTCTAAAATAAGTCTGTTTTCTTTAAGGATCAGAACTGACAAAAGTCCTTCAACTATACTCTTTCTTCTACCTTAAAAATATTTTTAGCTCTATTTTTAACATACCATACAACGTTTACTAGAGGATGACTCAAATACTAAGCTCTGCCAGATGTCCTCACAACTTCACACTCGCTGCCCTGTTTTGCCACATCTGGATACTGGGATCTCCTGAGAACCTGCTCGTCTGCTTTTACCCAGATCCACTGCAGAATTAATGTATACCAGGAATGATGTCATATTCTGCATGACTTGCTTTCCTTTATATGCTAGGGTTATTATTTTACAGTATCCAAATTTGCATTATATATATTAAAACATATTTGGATTGAGAGACTTATGGTTACCAAACAGTCCAGATCACATCAACAATTTGCTGTCATTAATTTCCACAAGTCTTTTGCATTATCTGTACATACTTAAGCAAAGATTTTACATCTCTTCCCAACTAAGGATGAAAATATGAAATATCATTGGGTCTAGAGCAACTTCCTGAAACCCTTCCTAGAACTCTGATGACACAGCAGCAATGTCTACTTTCTGAGTGCTCTCAATTAACCTCTTCTTAATGTCTACTCTAGCAAAGTTACGGTGTGCTGTTGTTCTGGTAAATGACTGTTAGACAGTAGTAAATTGTATGCCTTACAAAGCTCCATCCATTCCGAGTGTTCTTGCTTAGCTGTTGAGCCAAGAGCCATGACAAATAATCAGTCCAAACAACTGAGCTGTACCAGTGGAACTACTATGACACTGATCATCAGGATGGGATCTGGTATAATCAGAAACAGGAACGAGGAGAAGGTGCTCTTATAGTTCTATTCTTCAGGTGAGGACTGAGTACAGGAATCTGCTCAATAGAGAGGTGATCATCCTCCTCGGTTACAAGGTGCAGGAGGGAGTATTCATTTCTTCCCACTGTGTTGCAGCATAATACCTTAGTCATTTTCTCAGTTCCATATTACAACCTTACTCCATCAGACAAGCCTATCCAGTCTAAGACATCACTGAAAGCCAGGCTCTCTCCACACCAGAGGATCTTGTACAGACTACTGGCAGAGATATTGCAAGTACCTGTGTGATGCTTAAGAACAACTCCTCCTTTGGATCACCACTTCCTACCATGGGCAAGGAAGCTAAGGGAGACCCTGAGTTCACAGTCCTAATGGGCCTAATAGGTACAACTACATCCAGACAGCTGGGTGGGGCTGGAGACTTCTGTGGAAATGCTGTAGCTTAGGATTTGATTCTGTTTTTGGTCTGTTACCAACTGCAACAGACCATCAATCTGCTTTTTGACCCTTTGTGTATCACAGTTGGCATTTGTTTTATTTTCCAGCAGCATTGTTGCACTGGTCACTGGTAGCACTCACCTGTTGTGCTATTTAACATTAATGCCACCAGCATTCAAATCTACAGAAAGTGCAAACTGTCTACTGATATAGAAGTCTAACCATCAAGTAATGCATTTTTATGCATATGCCTGACTCACAGGAGAGCAGATGTTATGATGACTGTGGGCTGTCAAACTCCCTCCAGGATGCATTGTGCACAGAGCAGTGCATGGCCTAAGGAATTATTGGGGTTTCTGAAGGAGCACTGCCTGTTTAGATATGCAGGGGGACCTAAACCTCATGTACTTCTTTCCAGATTCAACTGTAGTGCATGGAGCCTAAAAACCTGTCCTTTGTTTTCTGCAGGCATCTGACCGACTCATTCCAGATCAGAGCCCGGGAGTGAACTCACACTGATGCAGAGTAGATGACAGGGAAACCCTGAAGTAAAACAGGCCATAATATAATTTGGTAATACAGGTGCAGCATGATCATAGAATCATAGAATGGCTTGGGTTGGAAGGGACCTCAAGGATCATCAAGTTCCAACTCCCTGCCACAGGCAGGGCCACCAACCTCCATATCTAATACTAGACAAGGCTGCCCAGGGCCCCATCCAGCCTGGTCTTGAACACCTCCAGGGACGGGGCATCCACAACCTCTCTGGGCAGCCTGTTCCAGCACCTCGCCACTCTCTCAGCGAAGAACTTCCCCCTGATATTTAACCTAAATCTTCCCTCCTTCAACTTAAAACCATTTCCTCTTGTTCTGCCATTATCTACCCTTGTAAAGAGTTGACTCTCCTCCTGTTTGAAGGCTTCCTTTAGGTACTGGAAGGCTGCAGCCTTCTCTTCTCCAGGCTGAACAAGCCCAGCTTCCTCAGCCTGTCTTCGGAGAGGAGGTGCTCCAGCCCTCTGATCATCTTTGTGGCTTGCCTCTAGACCCTCTTTAACAGCTCCCTGTCTTTCTTGTATTGGGGGCCCCAGACCTGGATGCTGTACTCCATATGGGGCCTCACAAGGGCAGAGTAGAGAGAGACAATCACCTCCATCTCCCTGCTGGCCACTTGTCTTCTGATGGAGCCCAGGGTACCATTTGCTTTCCGAGCTGCAAAGCACACTGCTGGCTCATGTTCAGTTTTTCATCCACCAGGACCCCCATGTCCTTCTCTGCAGGGCTGCTCTCAAGGAGTGCTCCCTCCTGTACACATGCCTGGGATTCCTCTGGCCCAAGTGCAAAACTTTGCTATGTTAAACCTCATTAGATTCACCCATGCCCACCTTTCGAGTCTGTTGAGGTCCCTCTGAATGGCATCCTTCCTCTTCCCTCCATGATATGAGCCATATGGAGCCATCTCTGCTCCAGTAGGGCCAGCTAAATCAGACTTTTCAACATGCAAAACCAGCAATACTGCTTGTAACAAAAGCAGTACAAATGTCAATAAACTGGAGCTAATATACACTACTAGACCTGAGCTGACTCCAGAGTTAATCTGCAACTGGGATAATCCATCCACAGATAATTTAGACTTGACCACGATGGATTTTTGCAAATTCTCACGGAATTAATTCTGCAATGAAAAAGTAGAGTGGACATCTGGGAGGACACGCTATATTTTTCTGATTTAAAAAAAATCTAGCTTTACATAAATAATGGAATTTAGCTTTAATTGTGAAGCTGAAACTAGTCTTTCCATAATTCTAAGAATTAAATAGGATTTTAAATTCTGGAGACAAAATAATTTTTTAAAAATAATTAATATTACCCCTGGCAGGTACAGAAAGATTATGAGATTTACAGAAAGTTAGAATTTACATCTCCTAATTTATAACCTATCATTTTATAAAGTGGGTGACACTGCAACATGTCCAACTTTTTTCAAATCTGTCGTAGTATTCAATGGAATTACTGTCATAGGACAATCACAGATTTCTTTTTGGAAATCTATCAACTCATATGGAGCTGGAAAAAAACTGAAACATGAAATCTGAAGAGGTAAAAGCAAAAGAAAAAAATGGAAGGATGAAAAGAAATCTAATTTTTCAATTAGTGATCTAGCTTACGATGCTTTCTATTCTGGTTTTTGCAATATAGGTACTAGCACTTTCTTCCTTTCCTTGCTTCTAAATGGTAACTTTTCTTTTAAGGCATAAAGAGCTAATGTTCTCAGCACTTTCTGTTGCTGTGGATTAAAACTCAGAGATAACAAACATGAGAACTGAAGAGCTCCATGAACGAAGGGAGCTGAATAGTCGACATCCCAGTTGGAAAAAGAACTGGCATTTGAAAATGCAGACCTAGATTTCATAAATCTAATTGAAGAGTTTAAGCTTTACAGAGTTAGTGAAAGATGTCAATAGCAAACCTAATGCTTGCAGGTAAAGAGGCAGGAAAAACGATGTTGGCAATTAGCTTTAAAACAAATTTTGACAAAATTATTAATTAAGGACATAAAACAGAATAAAATGTAACAAATTTGCAAATGTAGTTTCCACTAGATTCATGCAGTGGCTATGCCTGATAGGATATTTCCTTAGAAAATAAATTCAGTAGATCTAATCTATCCTCACTTTACTAAAGCATTTGATACTGCGCCTCATGGGAAAACTATCAGTTAAGCTGAAGAAAATTAGGATTAAAAAAGAAACTGTCTGTTCGACTAAGAAGATACCTAAAGAGAAAGGCTATGGTTAGTGTTGAGAAGGAGCAAACAAAGGTTTCTTGAAGAATTCCTTGAGGATCCATTGTAGGGCTGAGCTTCTGTCAACGGTTTACGGGCGTTAGGCCCGATTCCGTGACAAAGGGGACGGGGGACCCAAGGGCCCACGTCCCGGGAAAAGGGGAAAGGGGAAAAGGGTAGGGAGATGGCCCTGAGAGCAAAGAACAGCGGCAACAATCTGAGGAGAAACAAACTAATTTACTAAATAAAATATCGGAATGCAAAACAACACACTATAATACAATATAATTACAATTTAAGCTGATAAATCCAATACAGAGAGAGAGAATGTCCCAAAATCAAGGTAGGCCTTACTCTACTACCGACGATAAGACGGCTGGAGAGCGAGGTGCTGCCAAGATGAGAGACGGCGGAAAAAGGGACGAGGTCTCGTGATCTGCAAGTTTTTATACTGCGAGCTTCTATCTTTTCCCTCCGGCTGGAAAATGGTAACAAAGGAGCAAAGTACTGTGGGGACTGTAGTAGTCCTTCTCTTCTGAGAACTAGGTATGTCCACTACATGATGTTATGATGTGGAATACCAATAACCGAAAATCACAAAACCATGACAGCTTCTTTAATATTTTCATCAATGACTTAAGAATAAATATTATAAGTGCACTGATAACAGTGATGTAAAACACTGGCAATAGAGAGCAGGGTCATAATGCAGCAATAGAAGAATTGAAAAACTCTGAAGAATGATAAAGACAAAAAAAATATAATACTGTAAGAGGGAGGGCAATAGACTTAACAGATGAACAGCAATAAACATTTGCTATAACTCAGCAGTTGGGAACTCAGCAGCTGGAAATGACCAAAGACTATGAAGACTTGGTTGTATTAATTTTTCACAGAACAGCAGTGTGCCACAAGCATGATGTGGACAGGAAAAGACCAGCATCTGTCAAACATATTACATTAAGCCTTCTGATTATATTGGGCTTATGTGGCAAGGTGTTGGCAGCAGGGGGCTGCGGGGCAGCCTCTGTGAGCAGAGCCCCACAGTGCCCCCTGTCAGAGCAGAGCAGCTCCAGCTGCTGCAACAGGGCCCTACCACTGCCAGAGAACAACAACTGCACTGCAGCTGGGAGAGAGGGGTGAGAAAAGAGAGAGAAGCGGCACTGCGGGCACCAAGCTCAAGGCAGGAGGAAGGCAGGAGGTGCTCCAGCAACTCCCTACAGCCCAGGAGAGGCCTACAGAGGAGCAGGCCGTCCCCTGCAGCCCACAGACACTGTGGGGAGTGTTATAGATTGAGAACAAGTACTACTACTGTGCAAATCATTTCATGGAGATGACTTTGCAGTCATCAGTGTTCAAGAAGATTCAAACTTTAATAGAGAAAGTCTTTTAAAATGGTACTGAAAAATAAGAGACTAAACTTCTGGGACAAGATAAGGAAAGCCTACTAGAAAGTAGGTTCTGTAAGTATAAAAATTGTCTAAAATGCATCATAGGGCAAGGTGGGACTGAAGATGCTAATGAAAAAGCTATCTAAGATAAAGGAGAAAGGTAGTGTGCTAAAAATAGGAACTGACTTGACTGTAAGGTGATTCCTCACCAACAGAGCAAGCAGGACTTGAAATGGTCTTCCCATGCTTGAAGCGGGAAGTAGAAAATGGGACAAAAAATGGGACGAAAAAAAGAACGACAGTCCAGCCATTAAGACAGGATTTGGGTATGCTGATGAAGGAGGTATCAGGACATTAACCATGGCTTCCTTTCCAAACCTCTGTTCCAAAATTGAAATCAGGGATTGATTTAAGAGGATACAGGGATGTATCCTCTTGTTTCTGTTTAGTTGTACAACAGAGACCAAGAAGTTGCTATGCAGCTGTGCAAGTCACTCATTTTTGTTTGTTCAGTGAAATGAACATGCATGGAGAGCTTTAATCAAGTCCTCTCCAGGTACAATGACTCTCTCCACTTGCCTTCTCTATTTCAATAATGTTTGTAGTGTTCTTCTTTTTAAGTCAGAAAGATCCTCCTGAGCTTTGAGGGCATTTACATACAAGTTTCTAAAGGAAGGGTAGTATGTAATGAGTATGTTAATGAATAATGTCCTTTAAAAAAAAACACAACTGCTGCTTTGCTCCTGACCCTCTGTTGTATGGAGTTAACAGTTATTCAGCCTTTGGCAGAGAAAGCAATACTGAGATGACAACTGTGATTAGTCTCTGAGTAATTGCGCACTACATAGTAACTATTTGCCCTGATTTTAATCAAATTTATTCTCATTCCTGTTATTAAAACTGATTGGCAGAAAAAGCCCAGTATATTCAGTTATCCCAGACTTTTAAAAATAATGAATGTAAAGGAAATTACCTTATAATTCAAATGTTTGCAATCTGTCTATCACCTGTTCACTTCACAGCCATTAACCACTTTCATCCTTAACCAAGGCCACTTTT